>NW_020201797.1:33196-40794 GCF_001531365.2 Cynara cardunculus var. scolymus
CTTCCTTAAACCTGCAAATAGCATTTGACAAACGATTCTACCTGCAACTTCCTAAGCAATGGCCTCCTCCACCTCCCACGAGTCAAACAACAATGACAGTCGCGTTTAATCCACTGGCACCGATATCCTTGCAATCGTTTTCCTTCCAATGAAGCCAAATAACCACGCCATTGAATTGAGAAACACCCTATTCAACGACAGGTTTGCCGTCATGATCGAGTTCTTCAAGAACTGTATTCTACTACCAGCACTGACCCTTGCTGACACCGGCGTACCACCAAAGTATATCCAACAATACTTGCAAACCATTGAATTCCACCCCGATAGCCGTGGAATAATGGGGGACATGGATGCTTCAAACGATATGATATGCTCGCTCAAAATTTCGTGTGTTAAAGTATCTCGAGATTTGTGCATTCCCACTCGTCGAGAACTTGGCATTGCCGAATATGACAAACCACCCACCACCGACGACATACTACGCTTCATTAAGATGCTAGTGTTGATCCCAGATCTCTCAATAACACTAATAATCTAGTTATGAATAACCAAATTATAGTGATTTTATGAAGGAAGTTATGAAGACTCGAGAAGAAAAATAAAAATATTTATCAACAGTCTTGAGCTTCAAAAGTTTCACTTTGTAAACTGAGAAACGTAAAAGCGATTCGTAAAGGCGACTCTTTTTACAATAGGTCTAATCACCTATTTATACTAATCAGCAAATGAGAAAATAACTATATAATGCTACTTTCTAGCAAATCTTCTATTAACAGATGACGTTTATCTTTTTTATGGATAAGCGTTAATATTAAGATAAACTCGAATTCCAGCTGTTGACTTGTCATCTCTAGCTGTCATTCATGATATGATGATTTCATCCTTATCTGTGAATCTTCATTGCATGCTTGGATGAATTGCTGGAAAATCTTCTGTGTTGATGACCAGAGGATCGATGAGAATGCTCTTTCCWTYGYATMCKTKGAYTKTCCRTCGGTCCTCTGGTTGAACTCCAGACTTAGTCGTTTCTGCCTTGATGTCTTCATTGGTCTTCTGGTTCTTCATCACTTATTGTTTTTCATTACTTTTTACATTATAAATTGTGAGGTTTAACAATCTTCTCCTAAGTAATGGAATAACAAACATAGTCTAGTCTAGACACACTTGTGAAGAACAAAAACTAATCTAATAGAAAAACATCAAATTCCAAATTTTCATTGGATGATGAAATTTCTTACAATACTTGAATCAAAATACATCAAGGCAAAACAAACAAAAAATTTTAACTCATCACGAGCTACTTGAATATATTTCTCTGAAGTGCAGGAGCAGTCTTCGATATGCGATGACTATCGATATCTCGTGAATGAGCTGACTCCCTACTTCCCTCGGCACATGGTTTCTGCCCAGTCTTTCTCTAATAATTTTCTGAAACCATTCAATGGTATTTGATGAATACTTGAAGGCTTTAGTCAGTCTGAAGAATTTTTTAACCCCGAACTTATTCTTGTAAACAGGTCCAAGTTCGGGTTGAGTTAGAACTGAGGCAGATCGTTTTTTCTGCAGGCCCTGGAAGTCTTCGTTTGGAGGAGCACAGGATAGTCTTTCAATGCCTAGCCTAAAAGCAATTTCAAAATCACTCTTGGCTCTTTGTTTCACCAGGGATTCCATCGTCTTCACTATTGCTCGATTTGCCTTTCCAAATCTTATGTCGTGATCCTGCCTTTGAGCTGTGTAAGCATATAACTCAATCAAGTCGTATGGGTTCAGATTGATGAGATCATTTTCATTGAACACGCTAATGATCCTATGGGCTCTCTCCACGGTGAACTCGATGTATCGGATAGCTCGGTTGGCAAATGTCTTTACTTTCAAGTTTGTGACCCTCCTTATCCCATCATTCGAAAAGACAGCCTGGGGTGCTTGTGTGGTCTATCTGATGAATCGATGGTGTAAGAGGTCCATAGACTCAGACGATAAGATTGGAGGGTTGGTGGACAAACTCTCATCACGGTCTTGGTACATATATTGATGGATGTTTTCCATCATGACTGGTTCCCTGGGCAGCAGTTGAGGACGTCTCCTCATCGACTCCATGCTTTGTATGATTTCATCTACCAGGCCCTGTGGAGGTTGCCTTGAAGAAGAGGGAGTATCTGCATGCACCACGGGTTGATGGGTTAAGGGTTGTGTATCGGTTGGGGGTTGTGTTTTGGTTTGGGTTTGTGTATGGGTAAAGGGTATGATTTCTTCAGTTGGCTCCGTTTCATGGAATTGGGTGGTTTCTGGTGCATGGGTTTCTGTTGGGGTTTGTGGTTGTTGGGGCGATGGTTGGTTTATTATAGGTTCTGGTTGTGTAGAAAGGGTGAAGGGTTGAGTTGTGCGAGGTGTTGGTGAAGGGTTTAAAGGTAAGTTTGTTGTGGGTGAGGAAGTGAAAGTTTGGTTTGTTTCTATTGGTTGTGTGGTTGGCTTTTCATCAGTTGTTGAACTCAACATGATAGGTTTTGGGGTTGTAGCTAAGGGAACATGTATATTTTGTACATCATCAGAGGGCAAGGCCTCTGGTTCCTTACTTGGGTTTGTTCGGTAGAGGGTGGTTGATGTGATGGTGATGGTTGTTGTGGTGCAGCAGATTCGGTGTGTTGTGTAGCCGCCACCTCTTTCTCCCCCTCATGAGGTCCAAGACCTTGATCATCAGGGTCTGGATCATCATGTATTTGTTGTTTTAGGGGGCGGCAGGAGGCTCTTGATCTGTTCTTTTTCCATAATCAAATGTGGTCAACGAGAGTACGCACCCGATCCATGTTGCATCGTTGTTCCATGGTGCGAAGGAGAGTGTTTGTTCGGTCTTGCTGTTGTTGGAGACTCTTCCTCAGCGCTATGGTAGGTTCAACGGATCGGGCGGCAAATTTTGCACTGATCTCATTGAAGGATGAGATGAGTGCCTTGGACAGAACCCGAATATCGGCTCTTGTGGCAAAATCTGTGCTTGTAGTTGGTGGTGGTGGCATAGAGGGTGTAGCGGATGTTGGAGGATGGGGAAGGTTTGCAATGATATTCCTCACCTCTTCAGTGAAGGAGGAGAAGGCTTCATCAAAGGATGGGCCTACAGAGGGAGGTGGGGGTTGACTTTGTTGTGGGATTTGGGCAAGTATGGTGGTGGGTAGTTGGGTGAGGGTGGTTTGTATGGTGGCCATTTGGGTGGTGAGTGTTGCAAGGGTTTCATCGAATGATGAAGTGGATGGTGGTTGAGGTTGAGGGATTTTGGAGATGATGGAGGTGGGTATCTGATGAAGGTGTCGAAGGATGGTTTGTAGTTGGGTAATAATGTAAGTGAGGTTTTCATCGGCCTCAGTTGCCTGAGCCATGAGGGTTGCGATGGATTGGATGAGGACTTGGTTTCTTTGGGTGGCTAGGGAGGATGTGATATTATGGTGTTGGGTGACGGTTTGTTGGAACATTTGTAGGCGGGTTGTGTTGGCTTGGGTTTGGGTTTCTATTTGGGTGAGATGGTATTGGAGGATTGCAAGGGATTGGTGGAGGTCTGAGGTATCGGTTGAGGGTTGGTTGTCCACTATCCCTTGTATGAGGAGTTTAAGGTCATCCAAGGACCGCGTCACTGTATCGACATAGGCTTGGAACTCTGCCTTTATGACCAGATCGGCTTGTTGTGTAACCCCTGCAGCAACGGATGCTGCAGGTTGTGCCTTTGTTCCTGAGGCGCCTTGGCCTTGTGTAAATGTAGGCCTCGAAGGACTTCCATCACGTTCTTGATAGCCCTCGAGAGAAGAGCTATCTTGTGATGTTGAGACATCCTCTTCCTCTTCCTCAGGTGAGTAAGTGAAGTGGATGTGTGTCCCCTTCAGTAGATCAAATACCGAGGGGGTTGTGCACGAATGAAAGATTGCTCTGAATGATCTATGGGTTCAATGTCAGAAGCAACACATGCTTCTCTGTGTGTGATGGGATGTGGCGAGCCCTGAGGCGAAGGGGCTCTTATCTCTTCATCAATTCTTTGTTGAGAGAGGGGTAATGGTAAACGTGGTTCCTCGGCTTGTCCATCTCCAGAGGCCCGAAGAATGGCCTCTGGATGGCTGGCTGGGGTTGGGGTGGGACTGGGTCGTCCTTTTTCAATACCCCTTTGGCTTTGATCGCCAGGGGTAGAAGATGTGGTTGCCCTTTGGGTAGTAGGGGGAGGAATAGTATCAGGAAGGCCGGGGGAAGCACGAGTAGCATCATCATCATCATCATTTTCATCATCCCATGAAGATGACGTTTGTGCTCCCTCGCTTGGAGGGGGGATGACCCTAAATGCTCCGGGGTAGCTGCCCTCGGTTCTTGGAACAACATGGAGCATTCATAGGTCTGGCGTATCTCATTTGTCGATGGTATGACAGTGAGCATAGCCCGGGACAGCGGTCGATTGATGTTGTATCCCTCCTTCGAGAGGGTTGGTCGATGTCCTTGCATCTTGTAGACCGGGGTGAAAGGCTCTGTAGCAGGTAGACCGTGCTTCCTCATCGCGTCCCCAATGAAGAGGGCGAGGAAGCGGGGAAAGAGAACTGCAAAGAGGGGTTTCCTGCGGCTTGAAGTTTGCATTTTTTGATCACGGCCGCATGAATCTCGTTGTAAATGTGGAAGGCGTAGTCGAGATTTAAGTTGAAGAATAGCCCATACATGATTGTCATTATGTTGATGTTCCTTTGGTCTAGGGAACCCAGCTTGCAAGTAAGGGGTCGGTTTAGTATGGAGAAGAAGAAATTCCACATTGGCGGGAGGAATTGTCTTTCGAAGCCTGAAACATTGCGTAGGTCACGGTTGTAACCTAGCATCTTTACGAACAGGAGGATGTTGTCGGAAGTTGGCGGTTCGTCGTATTGTTCAATCCCGAGTTCCCTTCTGGTGGGAATGCATAACATCCTAGAAACTTTAGCTCGTGATATCTTTAGCGAGCATATCATGTCATTTGGGGCGTCCATATCCTCCATTATACCATGACTGGCGGGATGAAATTCGCAGGTTTGCCAATATTGTTGTACGTACTTTAATGGTACGCCAGGGTCCACTAGAGTGAGAACGGGGAGGAGGATGCAGTTCTTGAAGAACTCTATCATTATTGCAAAACGGTCATCGAATAAGGTGTTGCGCAGTTCAATGGTGTGATTGTTTGGTTTCATGGGCAAAAAGACAAGTGCGCGGCTGTCAGCGCCTGTTGATTGTACTCGGCTATCGTGATTGTTGGATTCATGTGAAGCGGAGGAGGCCATTTTTGTGGAAGTTGCAGGTTTTTTGTTCGTCGGAGTCTTGTTGCAGGTTTTGAAGGCGTAAAGAAAGGATGAATGTGGAAGAAGGGTATTTATTGGTGAGTTGAGGGTGGGGGGTGGTGGGGTGGTAAAGGAAACTTTTTCTTGATTATTCAAATATAATAATCATGAAAAGTTTTGGCGGTTTAAGTATTGGTGATATGATTTGAAGAACGTGAGCCGTCGTGATAGTACGTACCATTAATGAATTTGACACGTGTCAAGCTGGGGTTAGGGAAGATGAAAAATTGAAACGGCTCATGGGGAACAGCCTGTATGGTGTCAGGTGCGTGGTAGTATGACGTCGTGCATTATTTGAAATAAAGATTTATTCCAAATAATATCTTGGTGAAGACGTTTCCCAAAAATATTTTGAATTTAAAATCTCATTTAATTGTAATATTAATACTAATTACGAAGTTTTGGTCTTCTAAAAACCCATGTTATATAGTTCTTAGTCACAAAAGCTACAATTTTGTATAATCTTGAAAATGGTTTTCAATTTAGATGAGTTTGAGTGAAAAATTTATTGTCATGGAACCAGAGGAGCTCTGGTTAGGCATGACCCATTGGGTGAGGAGCCAGGGGAGTTCTGGTTTAACATCAATGAAGTTCGTATATGTATTATTGAATTTGCATGATTTAGAAGCTTTGGTTAGAAAACTAGAGACTCTTGGTAAGTTTGGCGATCCATTATGTAGAACCAGAGGAGTTCTGGTTAACTACATATATAGCATTTTAAGTGGCCAGAGGCTCTGGATAGTAGAACCAGAGGCTCTGGATGGAAAATGCAAATGCACAAAATAAAAAAAGGTGAAAAAGTTTGTGTTGGGTTCAATTTAGAGCTTTAAAGTTGTATTCAAGTTTCTCCTTAGAATAGCTTTATTATGTAATAGTGTAGTTTTACTATTCCTGGTATAAATAGTATTTCCTTTGTAATTGTCATTAACGAAGTCATTAGCAGATTTGTAAACAAGATTATCAGCTGTAATTTCTCTCTCTATCAATCTAATCAATCTTTGACATTTTCTCTCTACTTTTATGTTCATCTTGATTCTTGAATATCATATCATATTTGTATGATTTCTGGACTTCACAGTTGGTATCAAAGCAAGCTGCAGCAGTTTGGATTACAGGATTAAACTGATTTTGCACAATTTTTCAAGATTTTTTGAAGATTCATCGATCTGGGTTATATTGTTTATCACTGTTCTTGAGAGTTCATCTTTCCAGATTGGGTTTTTTGATCATAAATCGGTCATTTTCTGAGTGTTATTTGTAAAGATTTACACTACTAGATTCGTTTTTACATTTCGAACAACTTTGATTCACACTATTTTTTATTTTAAACAAGTTTTAAACCAGTTTTGATCGAAAATTGATATTTTGTATTCTGGAAAATTTTCTTCAAAACTCATAATTTTCATGTTTTGATCCAAATTTTTGGTAAAAAGTATGAAAGTTTGTGTTTTTGGTTGAAGATTAATCCGATTAAAGCTTGTGCGATTTAAGGGTGTTATCCGCTTATCACTTGTGCGATTTAACATCCGTGTGATTTTAGTTGTTTTGATATAGGTTATCCGGACAACACTTGTACGGATATTTGAACGATTTACATAATCCGCCTGGTATACCGCTCATAACTTGTGCGGATAAGTGTCTGATTTAAACAATCCGGCTGGTAAGTCTCAAGTAACTTGAACGGATTTGTGACCGATTTACATAATCTGACTGGTAAGTCGCTGAAGGTTTATGCGATTTATTGAACGATTTATTCAATCCGCTTGGTAAGACTTGTTTGTCTACTTAAGCGATTTATATCTTTGATCGTATATTCCTTGGTGATTGGACGAATATTGAATTTTTGATCGATTTATTTGGTTGAGGTTTCATCGATTTGTTTTAAAAGGATTTATACGTATATTGACTTGTTGACTTTTTATGTCCAAGTTTCATTTTGGAATTTTGACTAAGTGTTGAAAACCTCCGATTTGAGATTTTTAAATCAAATTGATTTTGTGCCTTATCAGTATTACATATTGAATAAGTTGTGATTGTGAATTCTTTGTTGAAATCTGGTTAAGTTTTTTAGCATTATAAAGTTGCTTGTTGTCCGGACTTCTAATCCGGATAACTTGTTGAATATTCTATCTTTTTGACCGGACTTCCAATCCGGATAAACTTGACCGGATTACTAATCCGGACAAGTGTGTGTGCATATTTTGTACTAAGTGTTGGATGAGTGCAAAATTCTGTTTACATACTATCAGATATATTTTTGTAAACTGATTCTTT
>NW_020201797.1:46814-49187 GCF_001531365.2 Cynara cardunculus var. scolymus
CTTCTCTTTTGCTATGCCAGCTGAATACCCAATCATTATAGAAATCCTGAAAGGTCATCCAATTTTTTATTCTTTATCTGCAAATACACCAGTTCCAATGGTGTATTTACAACAATTTTGGAGCACTTTGACCTTAGAAAAAGACGGGGATGCTATCTACTTTCAAGGCGAAGTTGACGAATTTGTCARTMGTCTGACACTGAAGCGTCTTAGAAGAATACTTCGTCTGCCGGACCAGGATCTACTGGCTTTGAAGATTTTATATTAGACGAACAATTGTGTCTACATATCAAGCGCCTAGGATACTCGACTGTTCTGAACAATCCAACTCAGTTCAAACGACGTTTCCTGCCTTCAATCTGACACTTACTATTCTCTATCTTGAATAGATGCCTGACGTCAAAGACAGCGGGCAGAGACACATGCAGTAGCTCATTTCTGAAATTCTTTCATGGTGTCGTCTTTTCAAGAAATTATGACTTTGCCTTGGTCATATGGAATGAGTTAGTAGAGCTAGTCAATGCCAAAAGATTCCCGTCAAAAGCTCGGAAATTTGTGCCATTCCAGAGATTTCTACAATTATTCATTAAGGCCATGATGAATGCCAATGAGGATATTTCGGCCAGATCTAATTCTGAAAAAGGGCCAACATTCACAATAACCAGAATCAGACAGCATACTGAAGTGGAAGACCTGGATTCAATAATGCCAGTACAAGAAGAATTAATTGCCCTAGCTGATCAGACTGCTCAGAGCGTAATAGACTATAGGAGAGTGATAGATCCAAAATAGTTCAACCAGAACCGGTTGAACTTGGCCAAGGATCACCCCATGCCTCAGCTGAGAGAAAGCGGTTTGAATTAGAAGAGAGTGTTCAGGAACAGGGGTTACCTGAACAAGGAACTGAGCTGAGAGAAAAAGAATCTGAGAGGGGTGAACAGGTGGGGGGGAGCGTCTGATCAGCAAAGCACTCCAATTGTCAGTACTTCCTCAAATTCAAGTTCGGAAGCTACTGAATCTGATTATAGGGCACATTCTGGTAATAGTCAAGATGATGATGATGATAATAATGAAGCAGATGATTGTGATCAATCCATTCCTGCTCAAAATATTGCAGTTGGCACCATTGTTGATGACATTGACGACATTTTTCTTGAGTATTCTGCTCAGCAACCGTGTCCAAGCTTGCATTCTTTATCTTTCAATGTGGATGAATGTGATGATTATGATCGCATACTTCAAGACATACCGGATGATGAAGGAGATGAGGGAGTTAATGTTGAAAACAAAGAGAGGATGAGAGAAAGGGAAGCATAAAAATATGGAGAGGGTGAGAGTGGAGCAGAAAAAGAAGATCAAGCTCCTATCCAAACTGATATACTTAGCCGGGCAACCACATCTGCTACTGACATTCATCCGTTGAATGTTAGTATTGAACAAGACAGAGCTAGCCCAGCTATGCATTTGCACACCCCTCCTATCCACTCAATTGGTTCTCAATAACCAATTATTTCAATTTCACATGGGGATATAGCTCATACGCTAACTACTTCTCAATTGGAGAATGTACTTATTGAAACAAGTACGCCGTTGCCCCAGCCTACGACTTCGATTCTGTGCACCTCGAGTCTAGAGACGATACACATAGGTACACATGAGTTAGAAGCATCTGTTGCTCCAAGTACAGTTCCTAGTGAACTATCCGGAACGACCAGAGTGGTGTCTTTTGACATTTCACAAGGACAGATCGGAAGTCCTACCAATGCTAATATTATGCCAACATTGAACGTAGGCACAACAGTTTTTTCAACTATTGTTACAACTGATATTCTAAGTGAATCAGGAGTTACCTTACCCGACTTTGTGTCAAGGGAATATCTGGACGGTGCCCTAAAGCTGTTCAAGAAAATTTTGATGTTCAAATGGCTAGTCTCAAAAGAATTTTGAAGGGGAAGGAGGTTATAGAAGAAGAGCCATCGTCTGTGCCATCACCACCGCATGTTCCTGAACCATCTATACTAGATCAATCGGTGGATGAGCTAAAATCATTGATGTATGCCAAGTTGATGGCATCTCAGAATCCAGATGCTGAGGACGCAGATTTGGTTGGTCTCCTACGTCAACAATTAGACGTGAACCCCGTTGTTAGAGCCTCAGAGTTTTTGGCTTTTCAAGATGTGGTTACTTCTAGCTTTTCCAAAGTTAGCAAGTTGATCACATCTAACACCCAAGATCTTAAAAGTTCAATAGACGCCCTAGCTGAACGGATGTCTACCTTAGAAGAAACCTGCAGGTCTCAGGCCATATCTCTCAAAAGAAGGCATGACGATCAGGACGATCCAGATAGTCATGAGGGGGAGAGAAAGAGACAGA
>NW_020201798.1:0-3953 GCF_001531365.2 Cynara cardunculus var. scolymus
CCTCTGGCGCTTCTAACAGAGGCTCTGTGAGTTGAGCTGAGCAAATACTCATCTCTCTGTGGATTTTCTAAAAACGTTTAGGTAAAAAGGTGTAACATCTATAAGAAGGCCTGGCACATATCACAGAGGCTTTATAACCCTTAGGCCTCTGACAGAACTCTGTTGACAGTTCTTGTCTATTGATATGGTGTGCGTGGTTCTATGGTTAAGGGTAAGAACAAACACGCGCGTGTCAGTAAAAGGAAGCGCACGTCATCAATCGCGCGTCTTCCCAATACGGCGTGTCACACTTTTTTGAACCGTTTCACCCAAATCCACTCATCACACGACCTTTCATACAGCAGACGGTTCAATTTTGAAATTCCTTACCTATAAATACCCTCCTTCCCCCCAAATTAAAACCTTACGCTCACAAAAACCTCTCAAACACTCAGACAAACCTGCAACCTGCAACTCTCAAAGCTTCCTGCAACAATGTCTTCCTCAAGTGCCTCAGCCCAATCCGTAAATGCCTCAAGCGATAATGTGGTAACACAAGCTCAAGCCCTAACTTCGCACGCCCTGTCCTTCGTGCAAAACAAATATGAAAAAACCGTACTGGTGAAAAAGCCTAACAACTATTTCTTCGTCCCCTCAGGATTTTCTGAAAATACCTTCACTCTGATGGAAATCCTAAGAAACCACCCTTTCTACTATGCTTTGACTGCCACTCGACCCACACCTGAAACCTACATTACCCAATTTCTGTTGAGTGCCTACATAACCACCCTCGATAACACTAGCTAACAATTGTTGGTTACGCCTCTCACCCTGTAAATAAATCCCTTGTCCCTCTCGAACTAAATGTGGAAACCCTGAGAACAGCTCTCCATTTGCCTACTTTAAACGAACTGAACTTAAATGCTTATGCTCCTACTCCCTCTGATGAAGAACTAATCAAATTTTTGGAGTTCCATTCTTACTCGACCCCGATTACCAAAAGGCCACAGTTCAGGCGTAAGGGACTACCCCCTGTGTGGAACACTCTATTCTCCATCATCAACTACTGCCTCACAGGGAAGGTAGGTAGCCATGATCAATCATCCCATGCTATGCTGTCAGTAATGTATGACATCTACTTTAATATGCCACTGGACTACACGCAATTGATTTTTGAGGACATAGTCGGCCTCATCAAGAAGAAGTGCGCCAGTCACAAAGGGGAGAAGACGAAGGTCCAGGCCCAAAAGAAGGCCAAGGAAGACATGAACCAGCCAAACCTCATCTTACAACGCTTCCTTGGTTTTGCTTTTGGATACCTTCTAGCAGCAAGATTGCCCTTTGTGGAGCCGAATGACAAATTATACCCCTTCAAGGAGTTTAGACCTACAGAGCACGAGCATGGCTACAGAAGTCCAAGGCCCCTATCAAAGGCCATGCTCAGGTACTTAAGCCACCATGATCGAAAATCCTATAAACGTACAAACAGGCGACCAGAACCGGTCCCTGTAACCCCGCCATGAATAGGTGTCCCCTTAGGTGTGGAAATCGAAAAAATGAGAGTGAAGGGACGAACGGAGGAGCCAGTAGTGGCTGGTGAGGTGAGAGAGGAACCCCCTAGAATCCCAAGTCCTCCTCGCAAGAAGACGAAGACACAGAAGGGTACCGACTCTTCTGTGAGAAAGTCGAAGAAGAAAAAGAGGCCCGTAGAGGAAGAGGGCCCAACTGCACCTCGGCCAAAACCTAAGAAGAGGAAAACGAAAAAGGCTGAACCAACAGAGCCTGTGATCACAGAACCTGTGGTCACAGAGGCCATCGCAGAAAAAAGCCCGGCAGAGGCTTCAGCAACACCCAAACGCAGAAGGTTGCGTAAGATGGTCATCAACAACTCCCCAACAGAACAAATTCAGGATGTTCTGTCGAATATCTAGAAGGAGTTCAGGGCACCAATTGATCAATCTCAGTTGGGGACAGAAGTCATCCTAGATGACGAAGAAGAAGAGGTAGAGRAGTTAGGTGARGGCGCAAAAGATGCCGAAGGCACACATCCCAGCCCACCTCCTAGTGCAACCCACATTCCTAGAGGCCCTGTTCTAGAGGGAACCTCTATTGAAGAAGGCACGCACTTGCCGAACCCAAACCAGCCTACCGCCGCAGAGGACAATCTTTCATCCTCTGTGGATCGCACACCTGGGAAACCACAACATACTCCTTCACCCTCTCAAAAGGGTTAAGGTTTTAACAAAAGAGTCCAATCGCCCAAGGACTCGACAATACCCACAAAGACATTTGTTGTTTCTTCACAGAGTGATCAACCAAAATGTGCTTCAGAGGCACAGGTGAGAACCACAGAGGCAGAGGGTCTAGAACACCTTTTGTCTCCATTAGATCAAAATGTCAGGTTAGGCTTTGAAACTACCGGACACGAGATCTACAGAACACCGTTAGGCTCTCATCAAGGAGATGTGCAAGGATACGGTGGATGTCCCTGAGCAGGCTACAAAATGCCAGCCGCTGAGGGCGCCTCAAGCTCCGAGGCCAAAAGAACACCATGTGTTGGTGGTCCGAGTTCCTAGAATGATTATGTGACAAAGGGGGAGCTTAACGCCTTTGCCACAGAGTTGTTCAAAAATATGGACGAGTTGCAAAGCTTGTTCGTCTCATGTTCGCAGCCACAGGATCTATCGCCGCTTACAGAGGCTCTGAAGGAGTTATCCGCCACCACTGCAGAGTTGAAGTCTACATTGATAACCCTTCAGAGCTCTGTCATTAAGAAGGATGATTTGACAGAGCCTTCCAAGCGATGTCACTCAACCCCTCCTCCATCAAAACGCTCAAGGACGAACTCACAAAGATGGCTGCCAAGTTTGCAGCTGATTTCGTCTCTGCAGGCTACACGAACAACTCATCGTTCAGAGATGAAATCAAGGAGATGTTCTCCTCTACAGTCACTTATGGAATCGACTCGTCCACCTCAAGGGCAAACATCAATCACTTGGCTACTCGCAGAGAACTAGACGCTATGGTGGATGCCCTAGGGGATTCTGTGACCGGCCATCTCGGAGCACTTAAAATAGAGATCCTCACATCCAACGATCTCATCAAAGAATGCACCTCCAAGCTCATAAAGGAAGGTGACCTCCTTCGTGCAGAAGTCCTCAGCACCGTCTCCAAACTCAAATGGGCCACAGAACTTAATGTGATGAATGCCTCTGCGGGTGCCGAGAAGATGATAGAGAAAATGTACAAGGCGGCCACTAAGATTCTGCATCATTTAAAGAGGGCTCCCCTAACTTCATGCAAGGCGGATGCCATCCAGAGCCATGATGATCATAAGGGTGATGATGAACGTCATGAGGGGGAGAAGAAGGAGGAAAACAAGAAGGCCAAAACCCCAGAATCTAAGAAGAAGACATCCGCCAGAGCACCTGCCAGAGGTGTAAAGATTGGAGAGTCTACAGCTGCTGACAAAGGCAAGAAAAAGGCTGCAGAGCCTAAAGGCAAGGGACAGGCCATAGCTGAAGAATCTTCAAAGAAAGGGTCTTCATCGAGCATAGGAACTCCAGAGCCAATTAATGAAGAAAAATATGCTGATGACCCTGAGCTCCTCAAAGTATTGAAGATTTCTCTGGCAGAGGCTCAGGCCAAGAAGGGCAGAGTGCCTATGCACCACAGAGAAGGCAAGGACACAACATCCTTTTTCCCACAAGTCCAAAAAACATCCACGAGTACGTTTGATGCCCTGCAAGGAACCGTTAAGCCCATCCTTGTAGAGGGATCGACCCAGAGGCCGATTCTGCAAGAAGAAGAAGAACAAAAGATGCCAGAGTCTACAGAGGGAGGACGGGTCTCTGAAATTCTTGAATCTATGAGCAAGATTCCAACACAAAACGTCCGCACAGAGGCTGTCACTACCCCATAAGGAATTCTTTTTTGGAAGTACTCTGTAACAGACACAGAGCCACCCTATGACC
>NW_020201798.1:4366-20866 GCF_001531365.2 Cynara cardunculus var. scolymus
TGGATCTTCAAGTGTTTAGTGGCAGAGGTGGATAGAAAACATTACAGGGTTGGTGAAGTGTCTCATCTCTTGGACGCAATTAAAGCTCAAATCAACTTCAGAGAGTTCATCTTCAATGTCTACAGAACAATCAAGTCAGATTTTGTTTACGCAGTAGACGACTTCCCAGAGTCTATGGTTTAATTCTCTTCTGTTCCACAACCCGGCCTACGCTTCAATTTTTGTCATTTAAGTTTTTGTAATTCTTTACATTGTAATTCCTTTTATTGTAATTGTAAACCTTTCAGAGGATGATGTATTATCACCTCTTGTTTTAATTTCAATCAAGTCATGTCCCTGCACTTAAATTTCATTATTTACTTTTTCATACTTAGGGGGAGATTGTTAGCTCTCATTTCTTTAAATGTAAAAGTATGGAAAAAGTAATACTGCAAGGGTTGACAGAAGATGATCTGTCACAGAAGACCACAGAGGACCAATAGCAGAAGCTGCTCAAGTGTACAAGTCCCAAGTGACAGAACCTCTGTCGTGTCTCACAGAGGTTCTGGAAACTGGTCCTCTGGAAAGACAATGCTTCAGGACAAAGATGACAGAACCTCTGTCGTGTCTCACAGAGATTCTGAAAGATTTCTTCTACGTCAAGTGTGCTCTCAAGTTATATCCAGCAGAGTCTATGTGATGTCTCACAGAAGGTCTGCAGCATGTCTTCTGTCTAGATCTTCTTTAGATGTTTTACTTAGGTATATTAGCTGCTCGTGCTTATCACATGATCTTGTCTGTAACTTATTTTGATCGAATGGCTTAGATTAATTTACTTTAGGTCGTGTCAGAAAACGGTTATTGACTTGTATAAATAGTAGCGTAGGCCCTTGTATTTTAGTGTGCTTCAGTATTGTAATTGTTAATGTTTTCATCTTAATGAAAATCATTTGAAGCTCTCTCTTGTGTTCATCATTAATCTTCATCTGTGTTCTTATTGATTTCTACTTTAGTTGATTATYATTATTTCCGCTGCATTCTCACTGTTAAACAGATCATCCAAGTAAGTAATCTTTACCAAGAATCTAAGTTAATCGATCCTACAGTAAGGTCTGGAGATTTAGTGAAGCTGACTTCTCAAACTTGTATTTAGAAGACCTGAAGTATACATACCATGAAATCCGGAACATGACAAACAGAAAAGATGGAGGTCTTGTTGCCCTTAGTGCTATCAAAAGTTTTATGCGCAGTCACGCCAAAGTTTCTATGCTTATTGATGTCCAAATGGGACTTGAAGATAATCAGAGAATCATCAATTTGAGGAGACCTAATCAAGAGCTAGAAGACATTGAAGCTTATCCACTCTACATGATTCTTGAAAAACCGGAGTTTGGGGTAATATACGATGTTACGGGTCGGTGAAAAACAAATTCTCTGATGGGACTATTAGAATGGTAAGGTGAGCGCTGGATACGAGGAGAGTTAACAATTATAAAGCTGCGAAATTGGAGAGGATGAGTTCAAAAGAAAAAATATTTGTTGATCAATGCCCTGAATCTACTTGAGGAGAAGATACATTATCGAAATGCACTAAGGAGGCTGGAGAAACTTCTCGGACTCAGAAAGACAAGATTTACAAGAGTTCGAACTTGAATCCAAATGGGGAGAATGTTGGGTTCAAGTATGTGCGTTAAAGATTGTATTCAAGTTCTCCATTTTAATATGCTTTGTAATAGTTAGGTTTAATGCTTTCCTTAGTATAAATAGTCATTAGCCTTGTAATTGTCATTAACTTTATGTAACTTCTGAGATTAGTGCTGTAATTAAGATTAGAAATTCTCTCAAGAAATCTACACTACATTGTTGATCATTTCTCTCTAAACTTCATCTTGTTCTTAATTCTTGAAGATTTCATTCAGAATTGTATGATTTGAGCTTTTCAGAACTCTCATCAATTCTTAATTGTCCCTCTCTTTTTCATTTTAAGCTCTACACACTAACTCATTTTGTATTTAAGCTCACTCAGATATGGATGTCCTCTTGGGTAGAACTATCGGTTCTGAGAGTCCATAGAGGTATTTTTGTGAATATCTCAGTCCCTCCTAAAATTACAAGAGTAAGCTCATTTGTTCACAAATGATTGATCAAAAATATTATTGCAATTATGCACAAATGATCAGATAGAATTGATCAAGAAAAACATAGCAATTATGAAAAATTATTCAGGAGTGATGTGCGAAGCAGATTATTCAAAATATATGAGAGAGATGAATGAAGATCTGTAAGAACAAGTTTACAGATTTAAACAATCTAGAATGAAAAATTATGTATCAATCAAAGAAATATGTTTTAGATAAGGTCAGAAAACAAACTTTGAATACAAACGAGTGTATTATCACCGAAAATGATTTTCATTTAAGAGACGTGATAATAACAGTTTGAAGAATAGCTGAAACATGTATTGGAATTATGTATGAAGAGAAATTACAAAAGTAAAATCTCAAAGAAATACCTGATCAGAAATGATACTCGTTTTACAATCAAACTCAAATTCACCAAAAAGTTTCCCAAAACATTTTAGAACTCGCCCTAGAAAATAGATTCCATTATTTTCCTTTTCAGCTCAAAAATTCAGACATACAAAAATTTCAGCTCAAAAATTGAAGAGCAGGTCCTGAACTGGGTGTTCAGAAACTAAATATACTTCAGCTTGGGTCCTGAACTGTTTTGTTCAGAAGCCACAATTTAGACAAATTACAAACTCCCCCTGCATCAGTGTATCCTATAAATGATATTCATTGTCATTATTACATATGACACACCTACATAACAAATCAAGTAGACTTTGGTACCCAGACAAACTTGGGTCCTACTTTGTTCATATTGGCCTGGGGAATGTTGTAACTTCCAAACCATCTATTTGTATCAGATAAATTCTTTTTAGCACTTTTAACAGGTAGATCAGATAAGTAGTAAGAACCATACCATTCATTATCATACCTGTTATAAAATTTTCAGTTGTTCTCATAGCCATTGTTCCAATACCATATGTTAAACTTTTTCTTGTTAATAAAGTCATTGGTTTCGCAGGTTGAGCACCGAATTCTTCTCTTGCTAAGACTGATCAATTGATTAGTAGATCTCACAGTGCAAGGAAGAACAGTGTTAGTTACAACAGATTTATGAGACACAACTGAATCGGCTTTATTAATCCAAACTTGTTTAACTTTTGAAAAATTATTGGGTGATCCAATGGCATACCCTTGATAAAATTGATTTGAAGAACATACTTGTTCTTAGAAATAGTTGATTTAGGCCTGCTTGAATAATTATTGGATTTAACACTAGAACTGTTATAAAAGCAAGTTTTACACTGAGATTCAGAACTAGTTGATCATTCAGCACTTGAAAAGTCTTTTACTTTCTTAAGTAGCTGGTCTCTCTCATCAGCAACTAAATCATATTTCTTTTTAAGTTCAAAACTTTTCCTTTCTTTCTCAAACACTTTCCTCTCTTTTTCTGAACTTCCCTTCTCATTCTCTGAAGCAATGTCAAGCCATTTCTTCTTCTCTGTAAGCTAATTGGCAATAGCATCATTCTTTTTAGCAGTATTTTTCTTTTCTAGAGCAAACACTTTCTTCTCTTCATTTAGTGTTTTCTGCCTTTGAGCAATGCTGTCAAACATTTCCGAATAATTGCTTTGAGATTCTTATTCATACTTTTTCTTCTCTTTATCAAACTTGGCTCATTCCAAGATGATAACTTGTTCAAAATCTTAGATTTGTTATGAAAGCATTTTGGCATTTAGCTCCAATGTTTTTATCTTGCTTTCTGTTGGAACCCATATATTCTTAATTTTCAGAAAACATAGTTAATGAAGAATATGAATGAAATAAGAATAGTGTACTAAATTGACCAAATGAAATATTCAACAGAAATATGAACACTAAAAGACTTTGAATAAGTCAGATGCTTTTATTAGATGAAAATAAAATCCTCGATCTAAAACGTATTCTCGCAAGAACTGGCTATAATCTAAGTCAGCACTCTCAGGTAATTTGAACCTGAGGAGGATACCTCCTTATATATGCCTAAGTCAAACAACTATGCTATAATTATGGCTTGACACTCTAATTGCTAAAATTGCATCCTTGTCGTTGACTACCCTTTGAAAAGTAGAGCGGACAAAGTCAAGCCACCTTGAATCTGTTTGACGCTTGTGACAATATCTGGACTATACGCGCATTCCATGGAGTTAGGAGACAAGAGGCTCTACATGTAATATGCAGAAGCTCTACATGTACTATTCAGATGCTCTGCATGTGCTATGCAAAATATATGTGTTCAAAGTGTAGTTTTGCATCAAACGCTTAAGCTTTTTGGCGCTTAAGACTTGATCGTCCACGGAATTGAGCGCAAGCTCTGTGTGTGAGATCCTTGACTCTTTGAGTAAGAGCTCTGGGTCATGACTTCTTCTGCATGAGAGCTCTTAGTCAATACTGCTTCTAAAGACTATGTCCTATGGAATAGAGTAAGAGGCTTCTTACTTACACTTTCACAAGATGGGGTCTAACAATCTCCCCCTAAATGTAACTAAGACAGACTCTTACTAAAATTGAAAAACATAAGTCTAATCGAAGCCAGAGGTTGAAAGAATCCTCTGTTTTACATTTTCTATCTGAAGATTACAATACAAAGAAATGGAATTACAATGCTTTAAAAGATAGAACAAAATGCTTACAAGAGGAAGTCCTAGATGTGTTGAAGCTTACAAAACCTCCAAAGAAGCTCTCGAAACTGCAACAAGTTATTGATCGATCTTAGAATTATCTTCGACCTTTCCTTTGTACCAAGGGTGTTATCTCTTCTTTTAAGTAGATGATTTTTGATGTAGAGCATAGTAGAATTTGAGTATTTTAAGTGCTGGTCTTCTCGAAAGAAAGTTTTCCTTCCTTCCTTATTTTGAAAGACCACCCCTACTTCTAGTTCCACCTACACCATCCACGAGGGAATGTTCTTGATGCCTGCTAGATCTTCATTAAGCGCAGTAACACTCAGCTAATCTATTCCCATGTCTAGAGCCTGTTGGAAGTCGAACTTGCATTTGAAGTCTAGGAAGTCTGTCATCGTCTGCCTGATTGTTGAGTTGGCCAGAGCATACTTTATTCCCCAATCCTGCTTGTGGTCAGTGAAGTAGTATAGAGACAGAAGATCCCATGGATCCAGATTTATTAGATCACAATCTGTGAAAGTGCTAATATGTCCATGAGTTCACTCAACCATATATTCATGGAAGATGATCTGGTTATGTGTGAAGGTTCGTCTCTTGATGTCAAGGATTTGTTTGATGCCATCGACTGAGTGGACTACTGATACAAGTTGTGTGTAACGTTGTAAGAATCTCTACCTAATGTTCTCTTGAGCCGTTGGGTGGAGGTTGATCTTGATGACTGGTGTCTCATCCCGTAGGCTGTAGAGGAATTGGTAGAGGTCTTCTCTATATGTAGTGTCCTTGATTGGCTTATCACGGGGAGTGGGCCTCATCATGCATCCATACTAGCCCTGATCTCTTGTACTCGATCAGCGGGTCGTTTGGAGCTATGAGGCCTGCTGCTTGTACCTACATCTAGCTTGCGGGGTTTAACGAGAACCTCCTACCACATAGAAGGTGTGACAACTCTGGCCCCTTGATTAGGGACCTTGGCTCTGTGCGTGTTCCGGTGTGGTGGTGGTGCAACAACTGTTACTTCTTCAAGTTGGACAGCCGTTGGAATAGCCGTTAGTAGCTCTAGGTCAGCTACATTGACTACCTCCACTTCTTCTTCACGCCTCCTTGTAGATGGAGCAGCAGTCTCCATGCTATACTATGTGTAGGATGAAAGGGGCTCTGATTTAGATGAAGAGATGTATACAGAGAGGAGATGGAACACATCCTCTTCATCTTTCTTTTGCCCATCTAGCTCTACTGTGGATGCAGCGAGCATTTTCCCTTTCATTTTCGCCTCTGCTTGTGCCTGTGCATCCATTGATCTCTGACTCGATGATGCTGGTGCTTGTTGGCGAGGAACAGAGGCAGAGGGGGCAACCTTTGGAATGGTGCTTGTCGCGGCTGCTGGCTGGTTCTCCCCCTCTTGACGGCTTTGAGGGCCAGACATGTCTGGGTCCTCATCATCGTCAAGACTCCTCTTCTTCGAGGCCTCAACACATTATGGCTCCATCTTCCTTTTTGGCCTCTGTACATCCGCTGGTGGCATGGCCTTGATCTTTGCCTCAAAAAGTTCAACAATCTATTCTACTACGGTAGTGGCTTTGAGGATTTCCATATCTGTATGGTATACGAAAGCTGTCAATGAACGGGCACTTCAGCTGCTGCCTCTTTGGCTTTGCTGTTGAAATCAGACGTGAAGTTGGCCACCTTTTGGAGGAGTCGGTCACCCAGAGCATTCATTGCTGACTGGGTGACATAGTCAACTGGGACATTCATATGAATGAGTGCCTGAGCATATTGAGATGAACTGGAAGCTACATCCCTCTGAATGTGTGCAAGGACCATTTGCAGAGTCTCTTCATTGTTGGCCGTCAATTCCTGCAATCGATCGAGGCGAGAGGCATTTGTCATAGACTCAACCCTCAATACTGCTAAGGATGATCGAACTTCATCCAAAGCATATGCAGAAGCAGATGGCTCTACATGGGCCATGTTGAGTTTTAGCTCATCCAAGGGGCATAACACAGAGGTGGCAAAGGACTGGAACTCGTCCCTTGTGATAAATGTTGTAGTGGTAACCTCTGGCTTAACACATGGGCCAGAGTGAGTCCTTGTTCCGAGGACACCTTCTGTCTCGACTTGTGGGATGGTGGTCGAGTAAGGATTTCTAGTAGATCCTTTTGTCTCTCTCTTGGGGGAGAGGGCACTATTGTTCTTCTGTCTTGAAGGGGTTCCAAGGCAGGTTTAGAGCCGGCCAGAGAACCCTCCACGAGTGGACTAGGAGACTGGTGAAGAGTCTCTAAGTCTTGTGCACCTAAACCTTGCTCTGAACAAGGTGGGGAAGATACTAGTGTAGAGGAAACAAATTCCTCTGGATGGGAGAGTGGCGTGATATGGGGAGACATATCACTTGTATTTTCGAAGGTTTCACCCCTTTGAGAGCGTGATCCCTGGGATATGGCTTCCTTTTGGCTATTTTGACCAGAGAAAGATGCGACCTCTAGTTGGTTCGGTTGGTTAGGGATCGAGGTGTGCACCTCTTGTTCAATGATCTATGTGTCTCGACCACAAGAGTCTGAAGATGTGGTAGCACTGGGAGTTGGGCTAGGAAACTAGATGTGCCTATTCACAGTCTTAGGCTGCTCTGGCTCACCCTGAGGCAGAGAAGCTACTTCACCTCCTTCCTCCTAATTCTCTTCATTCTCTTTGAATTCAACAGCTATGCACACATCGTCATCAATGTCATGGGAGTCTTTAACGTTCAGACATGTTCAACTTTTTCAAATATCTTTAACGTATTTTGATTGATCAATGAATATGCCTTCAAGGAGTTGTTCTGTTTTACCTTGATTTACTTGCAGATCTGGGCCAACAAAGTACAATAAAGATCCAATCATGGCATGGTAATTTTGTTGATCAACAGATTTTCTAGATAAATCTGCATCTAATAAAGTTCCAGTTGTCATGGGAGTCTTTAACGCATTTTGATTGATCAATGGATATGCCTTCAGGGAGTTGTTCTGTTTTACCTTGATTTACTTGCAGATTTGGGCCAACAAAGTACAATAAAGATCCAATCATGCCATGGTAATTTTGTTGATCAACAAATTTTCTAGATAAACTTGCATCTAATAAAGTTCCAGCTGTCATGGGAGTCTTTAACGTTCAGACATGTTCAACTTTTTCAACTATCTTTAACGCTTTTTAATTGATCAATGAATATGCCTTCAGGGAGTTGTTTTACTTGAAGAAAAGAAATATTTTTATCTCACCCATCATACTCATTTGAAGTTTAGACTGCATTATGTCTAAAAAGTTCTTGCAAAACTATAGATTTGTAGACCCAGAAATGATGTCGTCAACATAGATTTCTATCAAGATTAGATGCCTACCTTGCTTTTTAAAAAACAACATAGTGTCGATCGTACCTTTCTTGAAACCAGACTTTAATAGGAATTGGGTTAATATGTCATACCATTCCCTAAGTGCTTGTTTTAAACCATTAAGCGCCTTGTCTAGAGCATAGACATGATCTGGCTTATCAGGATCTACAAATCCTTCTGGTTGACTCACATAGACTTCTTCATGAAGAATAAAAATCAAAAATACAGACTTAACGTGTGTGTGGTATTTGAAGTTCTTATGAGCATCATAAGCTAAGAATATTCTGGTAGATTCAATGTGAGCAACTGAAGCAAAGGTTTCAACGTAGTCAATACCTTCATGTTGACAATACCCTTTTGCAACCAGTTCGGGCTTTGTTTTTTACAACAATTCCCATTTCGTCTTTCTTGTTTTGAAAGACCCATTTTGTATTGATAATGGATTTGTCTTTAGTTCTCGGCATGAGTCTCCAAACTTGGTTTCTTTCAAACTCTCTGTTAGAACCACATTTGTAAAAGTGTAAGTAATAAGCCTCTTAGTCTACTCAGATAGCACTTAGTCTTAGAAGCTGTCTGGACCAAGAGCTTGGATGCAGAGGTCACCAAGAGACAGAGCTCTCATTCACACAGAGCGAGAAACTCTCATGCAAAACCCATGCTCAAACAGAGGAAGATCAAGTCTTAAGCATCAAAAAGCTTAAGGACTTTATATAGAGCTATCCTTCCAGACGCAGAGCCTCTACACTATACATGCAGAGCCTCTGAGTCTTTTGCGCACAAGCGGTTCGAGCCTTACTTCCAAGTCTCCATTCAGAATCTCACATGTAAGCAGAAAGGGGTCCACATTTCAAGAACGTGAAGGCAGAAGTCTCTGAACAAGAAGCCAGAGTTTGAAGCCAGGAATTTAGGAGATTCTGTTGTACAAGGAAGTATAAAAGGAGGTGTCCTCCTTGGGTTTAAAAACCCCGAATTGCCAAATTCTTATGCGCTCCTATTATAGAGAATTCTTATGAGAACCAGTAGATCGGTGAGAGTTTACTTGTCATCTCTTATTATATTCAAAGCAACCAATTTGTTCAAACTTGTGTTTCATTTATATTAGTTTTGATCAAACATGTTAACAATTTCAGTAACACAGTAATTGCTTCTACTCAAACTCTGTTCTGAACTGATACATAAGAGTATTTTGGGTTCCTACAATTGGTATCAGAGGTTGCTAATAAGCCAATTGTTAGTCGATCTATATCCAAAAGGATAATCCTCTTTTGTTGGTTGACTGATCTTAAAAACTGTTGATCCTCTCTCTCATTGATTTGATGATAATCTCTTTTACCTATCGAAGTATTATATTTCTCTCTGTTTTAGTTCCAGCGATCATGATTGAGTCTGTTCAGTGATCGCTGAAACATGTATTGTAATCCTAGAGCGACATCTATACTTCTAGAAGATAAAACTCACACCCAAGAACCTTCAATAAATGTCGGAAACTGAAACTGAATATTAATGACTAGTACATTCGTGATCTGAAGTGGTATTCAGTGATTACAACCTGGTCAACATATGTGTGAAGACTGCACAAGTCTCAGTGAATGCTGAAGAAAACCTCCAGCGTTATTCCAACATTTAGGAATCAAATGAAGCTTGCCATGCACGATTGTTTTTGTCTTGTCCTTCCACACACAAATGACAAACCCATACCCTCTAAAGAGTTTTGTACTGCACAGAGCCGATTAGTCGACTCTAGTGCCCACCAACTCCATGAAAGGACGTCTGCACATGAATAGACAATAGTACTATTCACTATAGCAAAGGACAAGCTTTTCTATAAAAGCTTGACACATTTTCTGCCTCTTCTAAATTGCATTTAATGCAATGGGTATATATAGATGAGTGATCTCTTCACTCATGCAACGCTTCCATACAAGAAAGTTAGAATTTCTCTTTAACTCTAAGACACATACCCAAGAAGAACACACCTCTATCTTATCTCTTTCCAAAAATATTTATTATTTGCTAAGGGTATTTGTATGTATTTCTAGATTGTTTTAGATAGGTTTTTCTTTACCTTGTCTCATCCACAAACAATCTGTAAAAATCTATATTGATCCTTCTTTATCAATATATGTTTTTAAAAGTGAAAGTTATTGTGTTTGTATTCACCGCCCCTTTTACAAACTGATCACCTCTAAACTCTTGTCGATCCGGCTGGGACCAAACAAGTGGTATCACAGAAGGCCTTTATTTTTGTCTTGTTTTGTTATTTATTTGCATTTTATTATCTCTTCTTTGTCTTTAGATAATTTACTACTTTGCAAATGGATTTACAAAACACCAGCACCAATTTTCACGACAATGGCTCTTTTACCCAACCTCCCCGATTCTTTAGAGACAATTTCAATCTTTGAAAGAATTGGATGTCTCTCTTCTTGGAAGGTGTGGATCATGAAATTGCACACTATATAGAAAATAGACCCTATGTTCCATATGCTATATCTCCAGCAATTCTTGAAACTGCTATGACTGCCGCGATTCCTGAACGGCAAATTCCAAAGCTCCCTCATCAATAGAGCGATGAAGATAAAAAGAAAGTGGCTATAGACACTCGTGCGAGGTCTATAATAGCCATGTCTCTTCCCGATGAGGTTTATCATTCTGTGATGAAACTAAGAACCTCAAAAACCATGTGGGACACACTTTATGTTCGATATGAAGGTACTTCTCAAGTACAAGAGTCGAGGAAAATAAATTTGTAAGACAATATGAAAGCTTTCGTTGTGGAAAGAATGAATCGTTCTCTAAAGTACATCAGCATTTTAACTGTCATCTTATCAACTCTGAGACATTGACAAAGTTTTTGGAATGCTTGCGAGAATCATGGGATACTTATTCTATGTGTCTCAAAATGTCTAATGATATGTCCTATCTCTATCTTAGTTCTATTTATGGGATATTGCTTAATCATGAGCAGTCATCAGCTGAAGAGGAATCTCATTAAAGATTCCAGAGAAATGAAAAGCTCTCCATTAGCTTTGATCTATGAGGATTCTTCAGCTGATCTCCTATCTTTCTCTAATCCTTTTGTTTCTTCTTTTTCTTTAACGAAGTTAGACCCTACTAACTTTGAGGACTTGTCAAATTCTGATCTTGCAGAGTTAGATGAGTCACTGACCCTTCTAACCAAATCTTTTAGAAGGTTTGCCAGAAAAATCCATTTCCGCATATCTCCCTCGCTGACTATCTCGGATAAGCCAAAGTCAAATCCCATTGACAACGCTTCATCGATCTGCTCCAACTGTCAACGTAAAGGTCACTGTGCCAGTGAATGCAGGTTGAAGAAAACTGGGACGCCATTATCCAAAACCCCGTCTTCCTTCAAGCCCAAAGATGACAAATATAAGAAGCTGAAGGAAAAGTACAGAAAGATGAAGAGTTTTCAGCATAAGGGAAAAGGTCTTGTTGTTGAAGAACACGACTGGGTTGATTCTTCTTATGCATCATCCTCTGAAGAGGAAGACACGACCTACTCTGTCTTATGGCCAAGGATGTCAAGGAAGAACCTTCTACGATATCATCCTATTATGATCCCTCATTATCTACATCTGCTCAAGTATGTTCCCTGAATGAACCCTCTTCTTGTTCTACTGTCCCTGATATCCTATCAGTGTTAGGTACGTTGACGGTTGACCTTTACAATGCCCTGAATGGCAAATCCAAAGCATAAATGCTTAATATTGATATTCAAGAATAGTTGAGGATATGTCATTCTAAGATCAAGGAGCTGACTAAGATCGAGGAAGATATCAAGGATCAGGTCATTATAAACCAAACAATCAGTATCGAGCGTGAACAGGCTATAGCTGAGCGTGAGCAAGCTATTACTAAACTCAAGACTGAAAAGGCTACCATTGAAGGGTGGTGTAAATCCTCCGTCAAGGCCTCTGAGATCATCAAAGCTCAGATCACTGCCTAAATTAAGATTGGTCTAGGCTTCTCCCATGATCAGGAAGAATGTGTCACTGACAAATTCATGCTAAAGTTTGGTACCTTCGTCTCCTCTATTCCTGACATTTCTTCCTTTCAATCATCTTTCACTGAGAGTTATCTTCAAGGATCTCCTTCGAGTTCAGGTTTCAAAGACAAAGGTAAACCTATTGTCATAGCACCCCTACCCAAGAAGGCCAACAATTCATATAGATCAAGATCTATTCTTTCAACTTGTGCACCTTCTTCTTCTTCTTCTTCTTCTTCTTCTTCTTCTTCTTCTTCTTCTTCTTCTTCTTCTTCTTCTTCTTCTTCTTCTTTTTCTGGGATCAAGATATCTGAATCCACTCAAAAATCTAAGTCAAAGCTTAAGGTGAATGTTTCACCCAATAACTCATAATCCTCAATTGTTCCTCATAGAAAAAATGAGAAGAGAATCGTTGGAGCTTGTCCCTCTTCTGTTCCTTTGGTACTTCCTGCCCCTAAAATTGGGTTCAACTATAGGAAGTGTAGACATTATGGTGAAACTAAACATATATCTAGTAAGTGTCCCCCTGCTATGAAGGCTGGTCCTCCAGCTAAGGTACAGAAAGTAACCAAGGCTAAGAAATCAACCAAGGTGAAATTTGCCACTACAAGGAGGAAAGAGGCCCTTCCATAACCTTTGGAGGAAACATAAAAGGATATACCAAGGGCTTTGGTGTATTAACCAATGGCACAACTACTTTCAAACGTGTTGCATATGTTGAAGGACTAAAGCACAATATTCTTAGCATCAGTCAGCTGTGTGACAAAGATTTCACGGTAAATTTTCTAAGAATTCATGCTATATCTTCGACAAGGATGATGAGGTTGCTCTAACCGGTTCTCGTCTAAAGAATGTATATATCATCAACATGGATTCTCCTCTAACTAAGAAAAATTATTTTCTCTCTAAAGCCTCGTTAGACATCAACTGGCTATGGCACAAACGAATTTCTCATCTCAACTTCAAGACAATTAGTGAGTTGTCTCGAAATAATCTCATTACTGGTCTTCCTCAACACACCTTTGTAATGGAATATCTTTTCTCATAGTGTGAGAAAGGAAAATAGACAAGAGCTAGCTTCAAGTCTAAGAAAATCTCTTCAGTAATATCTCCACTTCAACTATTGCATATGGATATCTTTGGTCCAATCAACGTGCAATCAGTGGCTGGAAAGAAATATACACTTGTCATTGTTGATGAGTATTCCAGGTACACTTGGGTCTTCTTTCTCAGATCCAAAAGTGAAGCACCTGAAGAAACTATTTCGTCCATCAAACGCATAGAAGTACTTAACAGCATTAAGGTACAATTTATCAGAAATGACCACAGAACTGAATTAAAAAAAAGTACTATGGATAGCTTCTTTGAGGACAAGGGAATCTCTCACAACTTCTCTTCTGTGAGAACTCCACAACAAAATGGAGTCGCTGAAATAAGAAATCAAACAATCGTCGAGGTTGCTAGACCATGTTCAGCCAATCTCATCTCCCTACTCAATTCTGGGCCGAAGCTGTCAACACTGCTAGTTTTACTCAAAATCGGTCGCTAATCATGAAGAGATTCAAGAAGACGACTTACGAACTCCTCCATAGTAGAAAAAAGTTAGGACTGAGAAATCAGTACTAATTGTATTCGTCTTGAAAGTTTATAAATAGTCTATAATTGTAAAAAGTCAGCGTGTTTGACTTTTCTTTTAGAAGTTTGACTTTGACTTTGTTAGTAGGTTTGACCATATAAATAGTGGTTAGTGTTTGTAATTAGTAAGAGGAGCTCATTTGTATAATTCATACGTAAATAGAGAGTTTGACTGAGCTTTACAAGTTTGACTTTCTCTCTCATTGTTCTTAAAATTCATATTGTGTTCTTACAAGATTTACATCAAGATCTGCCATTGTTATGAACTATTATGAAGATTGATCAGTGATTTTGGACTCACAATTGGTATCAGAGCAGGATGCAAGAAATCAGAGGTTAAAGAAATCAGATTCTTTGAAGATAAGTAAATTTTTTTTCTGAATTTTTTTTCTGAATTTTTTTTATGTTCTTGAGTGTTCTTATTTTTTTTACGATTTTTTTCTCTTGAAATCTTTCATTTTTGGATTTTTTATTGTTAAAATGATGATCGTTGTGTGTGTTTTAACATAGTGTTTCACTTTTATTCTTGTGATTTTACATTTGATCATTGTTTTTAGAGATTTGATGAGTTTTGTTTGTTCTTGAAGTTCTTCGTGTTCATATGAAAACTCATAACAAATCTGATTTTAATCCAATTTTTGTATGGTTTTTTTTAATTTTTTTGTTTATTTGTTGATTTGATCTTAGTTTGTTTGTCATGTATGTGTAAATTGTGTTTGTTGAGCGGTTTAGTTGATTGTTTGAGCGGTTTAATTGATCTTCATATTGTCCAGATTACATGAATATGTTGACATGTTTAAGACTCATGTGCTGTCAGGTTTAATGTCAGGTTTATTGTAAGGTTTAGATGAGCGGATATTACACCGGAGGTTTGAACTTTTCATTGCTTAGCTGTCCAAAGCTGATTCTTTAATCTAGACTTTTTCCGGATTACATATCCGGACAGCATTGTATGTTAGTTTATCTCATGAACTGACAGGTTTACATTTAGTATCGTCCGGTTTATATCATTGTTGACAGGTTCATCTCATTTAACCAGCGGATAAGCTTTCTTCATTGACCGGATAAGCTATCTTCATTGACCGGATAAGCTTTCTTTATTGACCGGATAAGCTTTCTTTAGTGAACGGATTAGCTTATTGACTGCTGTATATTGACTGCTGTGTCATGTGCTGTAATGAGTCTTTTGTGTATTAACCAGACTTTATTCATGCAATTAAAGCTGCTGTGCTGTTGATGACAGTGTATGATTTATCTTGGAGCAACAGGTTTCAGTCTTGTGCAGAGTGATGTTTAAGACCTGTTATCCGATTTAACTTCTTGCATTGTCAGGTTAACTTTCATGCATTGAGCGGAGAAGCTTTATTCATTGTCCGGTTTAGATTCAAGTAGTGTTAGATTTATATTTTAAGTGTTCAGTTTAACATTTTTGAAGTATCCAATATATTCAATGTTGCCCTTCAGACTAACCAAATCAATTTCTGGAAGTCCACTAATCAGCAGCTCAAGTCGTATTGCATTTGATGTGCTTTTCTTCATCAGCGTCCATTGTTTGGTTTATTTTCATGCATTGTTCGGTTTACTCATGAAGTGTGCGGTTTAGGCTCATGAGCAAGTTATACAGCAGCAAGAATTGAAAACAACAATTTTCAAATCAGCAGCTCCACAGGTACAAGTTTTTAAACAGCAGCTCCACAGTAAGTTCATAGCAGCAGGTTGATAGTCAAGATTGGCTTCATTACAGCTAACAGGTTTAAGTTGATGCTATATTCTATTTAAGTTATGTATTTGAACTAAGTTTGTTGTTATTTTCTTTTGATTTTGAGTTTGAGGCTGTTTTGATTTTGTTTGTGTATTTGTTGTTCATGGTTTTAGACAGCAACAGTTTTAACAGCAGGTCTTGACAGCATTGTGCAGCAAGTTCTTTGTTGTGAGCTGTTTGGTGTAGCATCAATCATTGCTGTTTGCTAGATTTAAGAAGCTATCTGCATAGAGGTCAAGTAAGTTTTTGAAGCTACATAGTTTTGAAGGAACATAAGCAGATTTCTTCATTGGAGTCATTTCATTCAGCTTCACAGCAGCCCAAGTGAAGCAACCAATAAGAGAATCCTTCAAGTGAATTTTGGATAGAACTTCAAGAGCAGATAGTATATATTTTTTAGTTCCACATCTGTATTGTAAAGAGTTGCTATTGTATTGTTTTTGGACTTAGAATCAGTGTTTTTGGACTTGGATAATTGTTTTGAACTGTTTTTGGTTTCTTAGTTTGTTTGTGTTTAGATTTTCTTTTGGATCATTGTATATTTGTTTTTGTGTGTGTTTTCAGTATTTGTGTTCTTTCTATTCTTTTTGAGCTTAACTATTCATATTTCTTTTATCTGGTTTCACTGCATAGATCCTTAACTGATCAATATTTTTTAAAATGGCAGATATTCTAAAGAAGGGTAATCAAGAATTGCAAGAGAAGATTGTTGAGTTAGAAAAGAGTTTTGTGACTCTTAGAGAGCATTCCAGAAATATATATTTTAAGAAATTGTCTTAATGAGAATTATATCAAAACCTTAAAGAAGGAGAGTGAACAAATTTCGAAGGAATTTGAATATAAGATTGAACAGATTGAAAATACTCGGAGTTCTGATCGAAAAAACTATGATGATGATTTGAATAAATTGACTAAGTCTAATTTACAGTTGTCAACTAAACTTCAAATAGTTCGAGATGTACTAATTGCTGAGAGGAACTCTCCAAGGAACAATTCAGATATAAAGGATTTAACTGAGAAGTTC
>NW_020201798.1:21533-22806 GCF_001531365.2 Cynara cardunculus var. scolymus
CTGAATCTGTTTTATCTCATACACCTGTTGGTACTAACAATCTTCCTTGCATTGTGAAGTCTACTAACGATTTGATTAATCTTAGCAAGAGAAGGATTTTGTGCTCAACATGCAGAACCATTAATTTTATAAATAAGAAAAGGTTCAACAGGTGGCATGGAGATAACAGTTATCACAATAACTGGAAAGGTAAGAACAGGTATGATCACAATTCCTCGTACGATTCATATTTTAATCCTGGTCATCCTGTTCATAGTGCTGAAAATAATACATCTTATAGAAAAAAATGGTTTGGAAGTTACAACATACCCCAACCAAATACTAACATATTAGGACCCAAGTTCGTTTGGGTACCAAAATCTACTTGATTTGGTTTTGCAGGTGTGTCAAATTTATGTTGATCAGAATATCATCTTAATGATACACCAATGCAGGGGGAGTTGTGAATTATTCCAACTAAGGTTTCTAAACAACCAGTTTAGGACCCGAGCTTAACAATAATGGCTTCTGAACACTTCAGTTCAGAACCCGAGCTTTACCTAGTGTGGTTTCTAAACACCCAGTTTAGAACCTGTGCTTAAAATGTTTTCATTTTAATTTTTGAGCTTATATGATTCATTACTTTAATCTACTTTCTAGGGGGAGTTTCCTTAGAAAATTTAATAATTGGTTTTGGAAATTGATTTTTTTTGAGATAACGAGTACATTCTCTGAACAGGTATTTCTTGAGATTTATTTGCGTAACTTCTCATCGTACATAATTCCAATACCTGTTTCAGCTATTCTTCAAACTGTTATTATCACGTCTCTTATATSAAAATCTTTTTCGGTGATAATAAACTCGTTTGTATTCAATTTTGTTTTTCTGATCTTTTTTTAACTGATTCATATACATTCATTTTTTTTTAAATATCAGAATCTGTAAACTTGTTCTTACAGATCTTCATTCATTTCTCTCATACATATCAAATAATTGAATTGTTGTCGCATCATTCTTTCTTGATTGTGCTTAAAGCCAAATTAATTGATCAACTTTTATCTGATCATTGTGCTTTAATGAAATAATATTTTTGATCATCCATTGTGATCAAATGTGCATAAAGCTAAATTCTAGGAGGGACTGAGTGCTTRTCAGAAATACCTCTATGGAATGTCAAAACCRACAGACCTACCCAAGAGGACAACCATATCTGAGTGAGTTTAGATACAAAGGGTTTGTGTGCCGAGACTAAAATGAAAAAGAGAGGGGTAGTTGTTGTGAGCTAAAAGAATT
>NW_020201798.1:24221-33923 GCF_001531365.2 Cynara cardunculus var. scolymus
CTTAAAATTCATATTGTGTTCTTACAAGATTTACATCAAGATCTGCCATTGTTATGAACTATTATGAAGATTGATCAGTGATTTTGGACTCACAAAAGCCTTCTCTCAACTTTCTTCACATATTTGGTTGCACTTGTTTCATTCTCAACAACTATGACCAACTTGGAAAGTTCGATCCCAAAGCTGATGAAGGAATCTTTCTTGGATATTCTTCAGTATCCAAAGCCTTCAGAGTATTCAGCAAACGTCGACGAACCATAAAAGAAACTATCCATGTCACCTTTGATGAATCTCAATCAGCTAACTCTAAACCCATCATTAATGATGATGAAGAGTTAGAAAGCTGGATGTTCTCTCATTTTGGACAACCTGAAGCTTTCTTCAGCAATCAACCCAATGTTGATACTCCAAAAGATGATGATGATCCGCTTATCATTACAGTTGCAACTAATAACCAAGGCAAATCTTTGTCAGAGATCGATGCAGTGCACATTACTTGCATTCCTCCCCCTACTTCAAGCATTAACCAGACAGTGAATGAAATGCCCTCGGCATCTGAACCTCTATCAATCGATGAATCTTTCTTTGAGGCTCCTTTAGCAATTCAACCTATTGCATTTGTAGCTGAAGCCTCATCTTCTCTACCTGTACATCAATGCTCAGATGAAAATCTTCTACTAGCTCAGCGATGGACAAAAGACCATCCAATTCATCAAATTCTTGGTGAAACAAGTGCAGGTATTCAGACACACTGTAGTCTAGAAAGAATATCAGATGAGTATGATGGGGGACTAACCTACTTTCTAGGTCTCTAGATCAAGCAATCAGAAAAAAGTATCTTTATTAGCCAAAGTAAGTATGTTAGAGATATGCTGAAAAAGTTTGATCTATCCAACACCTAATCTATGAAAACTATAATGGCTCCTCCTCTCTCACTGAACAAGGATCCAAACGAAAACCCTGTAAACGTTATTGTTTATAGAGGATTAATTGTCTCTCTGTGTATCTCACAACAAGTCGTCCAGATATCATGTACTATACCTGCCTATGTTCATGATATCAATCTGAACCTAAGGAATCCCATCTGATTGCTGTAAAATGCTTATTCAAATATCTGAAGGGAACTCCTAACTTGGATCTCTAAAATCCAAAGGGTTCAGGTTTTTACCTAACAGGTTACTCGGATAGTGACTTTGCAGAATGCAAATTGATAGGAAAAGCACCACTAGAGGCTGTCAGCTTCTAGGTCGAAAGTTGGTAAGTTGGACATGTAAAAAGAAAATATATGTGTCCACATCAACTGCTGAAGCTAAATATGTTTCCGCTGGAAGCTGTTGTTCCCAAGTTCTTTGGATGAAAAACCATCTCAACGACTATGATCTACAGCTTTCCAAGATCCCTATTTATTGCGATAGCACCAGTGCTATTGCTATTGCAAACAATCATGTTCTTCACTCCAAGACCAAACATATTGAGATCAGATATCATTTCATCAGAGATCATGTTATGAATGGTCATATTAAACTTCACTTTATTTCAACTGATTACCAATTTGTTGACCTTTTTAGAAAGCCTCTCGATGAGACAGGATTTAACATCTTCATCAACGAACTTAGAATGTTGAACGTTGAGGATTAACTCCTTCAGCTATAAACATTACTCAGTAAGTGGAATGATTCAGTGTTCTTATTCTATCACTGAACTCTTGAGTAAATATATCTTCTCTCTCTAAGGTATGTATACGTATTCCCTCTTTTCAAAACTTAAAACTATCACTGAATATTTCCATATTCAGTGATCAAAATGTTTTAAAAGATTGTTTCATTGTTCCTTCTATAACTGAATCATTTAAGCAAGTATATCTCTCTAAGATATAATTATCTTTTCTTAAAACAAAAACCATCACTAAACCTTTTATCATTAGTGATCAACGTTTTAAAAGTTAAACTTTCTTTAGTGATTCTTCTTATCACTGAACCTTTTTAAACTTATCATTAAAAGAATATACTCTCAAATACATATCCTTCAGTATATGTTTTTTAATAACTTAAACTTTTTGTGTAAAAGGAAATGAAAAACGAAACGTCTAATGACGTCATTTTGTTTTAAATGATACGATTTCTTTTAAGACGCCCGTATCGTTCTGACACATGCGACCCCCCGTAATTCCATCCAATCGTGGATGAGGACGTGCTATCTTTTTCATCATTGCACAACTTTGAAGTCGTCTTTTCCTATCTCCTATTATCATTTCTCTCTCCTCCTACCTATAAATATGAGACCTCTTCTCTCATTTTTCCGTACGCTCACAAAAACCTTTTGTCGAACCTCTGCCTCTAAGACTTTTGCAAGCAAGAACTTAAAGAACTCTCAAAACCATCAACCTTCTTCTTCTAAAAATCACAGGTTGATAACTCTTTTCTTCTTATTTTGATCTGTTCTTCTTCTAAGAAACTTTTGTTATGTTATTTAAGAACTTTTTCTCATAAACAACTAACATACAGATTATTAACACATTCTTATACTTGGTTATAATCTAAAGTTTCTATACACTTATTCTTCTGGAAAAACCCTAAATCTTATTGTGGATTTTTTAAAAGAAGTTTTATCAATTCAAAACTTACAGTTTACATTTGTATATAGGATTTCTAACAAACCTGTTATCTTCTCTTTTTTTCTTATGTATTAGAGAAATGTCTGCCAAGAACGTTAACTTCACTACTGACGAAGTGTCTGTCAAGCCCAACAACCATGTCGTGCTTCTGGACATTCCTGCCAATAAACCACACTATGATGGCGTTGCTAGATTCCTGAAGAACTCTCCGATTTTCTTTGCTATCTCTCATGAACCTACTATAGTGAAAGAAGTCCTTCAGCAGTTCTGGCTTACTGCTGAAGTAAAGTAAGAAACTGATAAGATTGGTAAACCGGTGGAGAAATCTCCTTCACCTTTAATAGGATGATCGTCAGTTTTGGTGTAGCCACACTAAGGACCACTCTCCAGCTACAAGAAGTTTCTTATGCTAGTGAAGCTTCCACTAAGGATATCATCTTCTACTTAGATGATATTGGCTATGCCTGGCCAACAAAGAAGGACCCCAGTGATCCCCTCAAATCGCTCTCAAAAATTAAAAAGAACCGCATGTCAGCGGAATGGCAATATTTGTTTTCCCATTTCCTTTAATGTATGGGAGGCAAAATTGGTGGACATGATCAAACGTCCAGAGTTGCATTGAACAGTAACATTTCTATCATTCTCCAGAGGCCAATCAACTTTGTTGGCGTTATATTTGAAGACCTGGTGTTGAAGCTGAACAAGCACCAAAGGGAAAAAGTGGTGCCTTACACCAGATTTCTGTGCATGGTGTTCGCTAAGATCTTTAGCAACAAATACTCCACAGAAGGCAACCTGGCTCTCTGCAGGCTTAGATCCAGAATCTTGGATCATAAGTCTAAATCTGATGATTTTGCCTTTTCCTCTCTTCTGGACACCTCGCACAGCACACATTCAGTACTTCTTCATCTTCTGCAACTGTGCCTGCACGTACTTTTTTATCTTCTCCAACCGTGCCAGTATGTCTTTCTTTCCTTGCTCCAGTGGTCAAGACTAAGGCAAACCCTCCTCAGTCTATCCCAATCACCACCACCATCTCGTCTAAAAGATCATCCTCTCAAACGACTCTTGGTTCTCCACCAAGGGCCAAGAATGCCAAAAAGGGGAATCCTGCATCCCTGGCTATTACCTCTCAAAAGGTTTCAGTCATTGAAACAAGCCTTACCCCTGAGGCAACTTCTGTTAAAACCCTTCCTAGATCTTTAGTGATTTCTTCAGTCACTGTCATACATGTGTCTCCTATCCCAACCGCCTTAGTGACCCAAATCACTGAAGATATTAATATCAGCATAGCCACTGCTGAACACCCACTTCCACCACTCCCAGCCACCTTCTCTTCTCCTTCTTCTTTTGTCTCAACACATGTTGGTGATTCATCAATGATTGTCCTCGCTGATGATGAAGCAATTACCACAGGACCTGAGGTTTCTCCTCTCGAGATACCTTAGTCAATAGAAGCCTATCCTTTCGAAGGGAACCAGGAGAGAACCAACATCAATTCTTTAGATGGTGCTAATGACCCCTCATGTACTCTACTAACCTACCCCTTTATTTCTTCTAACCCTGAGCTATCTTATGCTCAAACCTCTTCTTTTTCAGGTCCTTGCTATGAAGGATCGCCAACCATGGAAGAGGAATAGAACATGGCTGATGATGTCAAGTTGCTTTTCCCAGTAGTAGAGACTGTCTTAATCAAAATAGACCAAGTCCATAAAGACATGCCTCTCAGGGATGACCTTTCTTCTGACCTCTCAGCTATCAAAGATGAAGTCAATGACGTGAATGAACTGCTAGCTATGGTGCAAGGCGATGTCCCACCAACGCTGAGGCCATCTTGGCTTTTAATAGCAAAGTCAATGAAGCACAGGCTTAGCTTACCAAGATGGTGAGATGATGCAACATATATTGGATTTTCTTCAACGTCTAGTGCTAGTGTTTGTCCCACTTTAATGATCAATCTTAATAAACATTCAAGAATAATGGCAATCTTCATGGATGAACACTTGAAGGTTTAGGGATAAAAAGTCAAATGGTCGATGTGGGTTTATTTCTCTCAATATATGTAGATATTATAAATGAGCTCCCTTTCACTTCTATAAACTCGCAATTACAAAATCCCTTAGAAGACCTATTTATAGGTCAAACTATAAGTACAAGAGTCAAATTCAAACAATGACTTACAAAGTCAAGTACTCTAAAAATACAAAATATATCTTTCAAGACGAATACAATTAACTCTAAAATTCAACCCCAACATTCTCCCCCTTTTGATTCAGGCTTGAAAGAATTTGTACTCTTCAAATCTCTTTTGAAACTTTGACGCCTTAAGCTCTTTATGACTTCTTAAAATATTCAAGATAAATTTTTAACATTCTCCTCTTTATGATCTTCAAATGATCTTCTCTTGAGAAAAACTTTCAAACATTCTCCCTCTTGAATGTAGATTAAGAACAATCTTCTCTTTTTACAATGAAGAACAACAACAGTAACAGTCTTCCAAAATAATCTTCAAGATATATTCTTCAAAGAACTTCTTCATATGACATTCACTAACATTCTCCCCATTACTAACATTCTTCTCATTGAGAAATCTCTTTCAGTAAACTCTTGTTAAGATGAGATCTTCACATTCAATTTCCCTTCAAACATTGTAGCACAAAATAATCTGCAGTCGTTGCTTTCACACTCCTTGAGTCTTTTGCCGATTCCCGATCTTCAAAATTGATTATTTCATTCATTATATATGTTATAACCGGGTTTCAGAGAACCTGGGTTGAGGTAATTATACGTGGTTATTATGTGAATTACGTGAAATATGCATGTCTAATTTAGAAATCCATGAACCATATATGTGAAAAGGTGATATGATGCTATGCAAGCATATGAAAAGATAATATGCATGTGTATATGATAATATGCATACATGAATAAAGAAAGGGTGCATGTGCGGTAACATGCCTATGTGAAGTATAGTATTAAAATAGATAATATCTTCCTGATGAAGAAAGTTTGTTTTAAAATAATAAAAACCCCACCGCCTGTGAGTTTTATAATAATAAAAGACTCCACCGCCCTTGTTGAATATATATTAAGAAAGGAGAAGAGATAAGATGCTATCTTATCACTTTTAGAAAAAGGAAACCTGTTTAAGAGAGAAAAGAGTTTTGAGGCGGTGAAGAGCATTTATTGAAGAAAATTGTTGTTTTAAAAGTTCTTGAAGATTCTGTGATTTGTTGTGTATTAAAATTACAGAATCTGTGTTGTTAAGGTGAGTTTTGAAGCTGCTATTGATTATAAACTGTGAGTTTTGATCAACTAAAACCTTTATCATTATAGATATATAAATTGTTTGGTTTTGGTGAATTTGGGTTTTTAATGAATCTGGTTAATACTGTTTTATAAATAGTTTGAACAAAGTGTTTATGATTATGGATTTTAAAGCTGTTTAGGAAAGATGAAATAGTTACTATGCTTTAAAAATAGTTTTGGGAAATGAGATTCTGTTTTAAAGGATTTAAAGGAAGTTTGATATTTGGAAATCATTGAAGGAACAAGTTGATTCTTGAGTTTGAAGGTTTTAATGATAAAACTATTTTGGGAACCATTATTGGTTGAAAACTATAGAGGATATCTCAACAAGACGGTTGTGACTTCGGTCTATCTTTGTTTGGGATTAATCTATAGATTTTGAAGATAAAACTATGGATGAGGATTCAACAAGACGGTTGGGACTTCGGTCTGTCTTCGTATGAACTAGTGCATAGATTTTGATAAGGAAATAAGGGTGGCATATCAAGGAGAGGTGTACCATGGGATAAGGGTGGCATCTCAAGGACAGGTGTACCTTTGGTTATAAGGGTGGCATATCAAGGAGAGGTGTACCTTTGGATATAAGGGTGGCAATTGAGTATGGTTATTATAGCTCTTGTCGTTATGTCCTTTAAGATTACAACAAATTTGAGTACTTACTTCTTTGTGATTTGAGAACTCAGAGATGTTGTTCTTATTAGAAATGATAGTATTGATGTTATTGAGAAGGGGAAAATTTGGCCTATGGCCATTGGTTTTGGTTATAAATTGTTTTGGAACAAGTGTTTGGATACAGAGGAACCAGAGAGGCTCTGGTTGTTCCTTGAAAGGAACCAGAGGGGCTCTGATTGGTCCTCATAATAGAACTAGAAGGTTCTGAATGTTGAATTGAGATATATACTAGTCTTTTGTAAAGTTTTAGTTAAACCAGAGGCTCTATATTGTGACATCCGTCATTTTTGGGCGTCAGGTTAGCACCTTATAAGATTTTTAAGATTTAGAATTATATTAGAATCTAGTCATGTTGATTAGAATTCATCTGGCTTAGTTCCCAAAATATAGTTCATAAAATCCTATTTCGATGGGTAACTGATAAAGTTAACTTATGTAATGCCAAATTCATTAAAATTCTCCAAACAAAATAAAGTTGATATTATAAAAGTCCAAATTAAATTATAAAATGTTTTATTTAAATAACCAAATAATTTTGCAAAAATTTGGAATTTTGACCAAATACTGATATTTTATCAGTGTTTGTCAAGTATATTTATGTTATACTTTAAATGGGCCTCATTTTAATAAGAAAATAAATAAATTAAACAAGTATGGATTTGGGCTCTAATAAGGCCAACCCATTTCCTTTCTTTAAACCCACATACAAATACCCCACATTCTTTGAAAACTCCCATTTTTCATCCTCATTTTGCATAAACCTTTCCTCTCCCTAACCTCTCTCTCTCTCTCTAAACCATACCCCTCCAACCGATTTCATCTTCAAGGATCATTAAAAATCTGTCAATCTTGAAGAATATTCAAGATTTCAAGCAAAAGGTAATAGACTAGTTATCTTACCTTTGTATAATAACAAAGATTCTCATTTTCTACACCTACTTCTTTACTTTGTAATTAAATTTCTCGAGAATTCAAAAGGGGAGATTATACATCAAAGACATGAAAATGTTTTCAAAATGATGATAATCTATGATCCACAAACTTTGAACTCTAAGAAAGTAGGAGAAAACCACATTGCATGTGGAATTTAATAATTAAAAGATATATTTTGAAAACTAACAGATTCTGTTAGCACTTGTGTCGACTGTATCTTTCAAAATAAAAGTCCAAATGTTCTTATTTTTCTTCTAAAACGTACTTTGATGAGTTATCTTTCTAATGCAACTGGTCTCACTAAAAGATATTACGTTTTTGCCTTCAAGTTCTTGATACAAGATTATGGTGCAAAAAGGGCAATGCTGACAGAATATTGCATGCATGTTAAAACGGTTATATCTTCTTCAAAACTCAATGAAAATGGGTGATTCTTTTTCTGGAAGTTAGCCTTATGTCTAAGTTTTAAAATGAAGTTAAAATCACTGAAAAATGATGAGTTTAGAACCCCCAAATGGCCGTCACTCGAAGAGTATGCAATCTGTCTTGGGGACTGTGTCACTCGAGAACCTATAGGTGATCTAATTTCTGGATGTTGGACTGTTTAGGAAAGTCTAGGGTGGACGATTAGAGCTTCAAGCATTGTCAAGCTCTTGGATATTCAAAACCGCAAACAAGTGAGTATTCACAGCCCCATTTTTAATGTTTTTTGTTTATTTAAACTGGGGGGAAAAGCATGAAGTTATGCAAACTATATTGTTTATTTATGAAACTGTTGGACTAAAGAACTGTTTAGTAAAGATTTGTTTATGTCATGAAATATTGATTGTTTTGCACTATGATATAAATGATAAATTGATGTACTTGAGAGTATATTTCCAAATAAAGTCCCCGTCCGTAAATGCTAGTTGTTAACTCGGGCATGTCCCCGAGCCGTGGTATTTGTGGATAGCCGCTATTGTGTTGACAGTCCCACCCAGAAAGGGGTGCACATTACCCACGTTTTATTAGTCTAATCATGTGGAATTTGGACCACCGCTATTAATATTGCTACGAACTGTGGGACCTAAGTGAGTATACGGGCTACTTATGGTCGTTCGTAAAATAATGGGGCACATTGGTCAGGAAAGGCTCAGTAGCGTCTCAAGTTTTAAACATCGTTAATAATTTACATTTATTATGTGCAAAAGTTATGTATAAGTTTGCAAGAAATGATTTATGCATTGTAATGTTTTGTGCATATCAAAACCTGTGAACTCACCAACTCTTTGTAGTTGACGTTGTTTTATGTTTCATGTTTTTCAGGAATTAAGTAAGATATGAAGTTTTGGAGTATTTATATGACGACACCGATTAAGTTCATTTTGAAACTTTTGTAAAGAATTATTCTATTCCAACTTGGTTATGGATGTTAAATTCGAATTTTGTAAAACTTGAATGGTGTTATTTAATATATGCTGCTGTGACACGCTTACCTGTTACATCTCGTGTTTCCGCTTTAACGGGGTATGACATGTATCTATAGATAAGAGCTCTGTGTCAGTTTATATTTTAAAAAAGAGTTTTTAGAAGATTTTATACTTAGAAATTTCTTACAACAAAAGATAGACCAGAAGGGCTCTGCTTGGTGTACGTGGGTTAGACCAGAAGCTCTGGTTGGTCTTGCATTTGGAACCAGAGGCTCTGGTTGGCGTATGCGCAGTTGGACCAGAAGCTCTGGTCATACAAGATCTTTTAAAGAATATATTTTAATCATGAAAGAGCTATTTTAGTATTGATGAAGTTGATCTATGAAATATTTGAGAACTCTCACAAAGTAAGAGGCTCTAGTTGACTTAACCAGAAGTTCTGGTAAAGGAACCGGAGGGGCCTTGGTCCTCTTGTTTATGGAAATATTTTCTAAGTTTGTCTTTGGAACCAGAGGTCCGATGGACTCAAACAGAATGTGATTTTTATCTTTTATTATAAGGAATGGTATATATTTGAATAAATGTTTTTGGTGATCTTCACCCTGCATTATATAATGTTAAAACCCACAATTCATAATGTAAAAAGTAATGAAAAACTATAAGTGATGAAGAACCAGAAGACCAATGAAGACATCAAGGCAGAAACGACTAAGTCTGGAATTCAATCAGAGGACCGATGGACAGTCCAAGGATGCGATGGAAAGA
>NW_020201798.1:34599-36096 GCF_001531365.2 Cynara cardunculus var. scolymus
CAATTGGTATCAGAGCCTATTGATTGATTTCCCAATAAAAAATGATCATTCAAAAATCTCTCAATTTTTGATCTTCTTTCTCGTCAAAAATTACCTCTTCTTCTTCAACATTCTCAATGGCCAACTGGAATTCTGCTTATAGTGTTGGCTCCCTCACAAAGCCTCCAACTCTTCAACGAGAGGAATATCCACAATGAAAGATCAGAATGGTGAATTTTCTGGAAGGAATGGACAAGAATCTCCTACGATCTAAACAGGAGGGTCCCTACATTCCACAAACTCTAGTCCCAAGAGTTCCAGGAACAAACACCACAGCTGAAATTCCAGCCTACTATATGCCCAAAGATGAAAGGAATTGGGATGAAGATGATAGAGAAAGAGTTGAAACTGACAAAAAGGCCAAAAGATTGATAATCATGGCGCTACCCAATGAAATCTTCCAATCCCTCGATACATGTTCCACAGCCAAGGAACTATGGGATGAACTGGAAAGCCAACTAGAAGGAGGAGCAAAAATAAAGAAAAATCGTATAGCACAATGTCTCAACGAATACACTAATTTCAAGGCCCTCCCTGATGAACCCATACAAAAGACTTACGATCGCTTCAACACATTGATAAATCAATGTCGTAGAAACGATATCATCAGAACTAAGGAAGAAAACAATGTTTTATTCCTAAAAAGTCTAGGCGATGAATGGACTCAGCTATCTATGTCCCTGCAAGCAAACCAGGACCTAGATGGCTGGTCTCTTCATGACCTGTATGGAACACTTGCAGCGCAGGAAAGCGACATTATGAAGAAAAAGGTATCCATCGGTGGTCCTCTTGCTCTTGCTGCCGATGAAAAAGAAAAATCAAGGACTCCAGCCAAAGAGCATAAGAAGAAAGGCAAGAAAGCATTGATGGTAGAATCAGAATCTGAAGAGGAAACTTCTGAATCAAATGATGAGATTAAAGATTTCGCCAAATCGTTGGCCTTGATTACCTAACAGTTCCAAAAGAAGTTCATCAGAAAACCCTACGAGCAAAAAGAGTTCAAAAGGGAAAGGTACCAGTCATCCTATGACAGAAAGCCATCCAAATTTCATCAAAGGGACGAAAGAAGAGATGGAAGAGAAGAACGGGAAGAGAGAAGAGAAGAAAGAAGAGAAGAAAGAAGAGAGGAAAGGAGAGGACAAGGAAGGAAGGAAAAATGACCTTCGATGCTTCAGATGCGGAAAACTTGGTCATTTTTCCAACGAATGCAAAGGACGATTGATCAAGGATGTTGACTACTATAAGAATAAATACAAGTATAATTCTAGAGAGCGAAGCTTGATGGCTAAAAAAGAAAATTGGGTGTCCGACTCTTCATCAGACAATGAAGATAAAGCGCTCATCTGTCTAATGGCCACATCCAATGCAGAATCCTCCTCCAACTCTGATGACCAGGTATGTGAGTCTTTCTCAAATGAAACCAACTCTGTTCCATCAAAACTAGAGTTAAGGGTAATC
>NW_020201798.1:38518-40219 GCF_001531365.2 Cynara cardunculus var. scolymus
CTCTCAAATTCGAAAAAGATCATCTTTGCTCAGCATGTGAGTTGGAAAAACTAAAAAGGGCCTCACATAAAAACTAAGTCAGAAACCTCCTGCACCAAACCCTTGGATATGCTTCACATAGATCTCTGTGGGCCGATTTCAACCAAAAGTCTCTCTTGAAAGAAGTATATGTTGGTATTGGTTGATGAATACTCCAGATACACTTGGGTTGAATTCGTAAAGAAGAAATCAGATGTTCCAGACCTACTCATTGGAGTGATGAAAATGCTACAAGTCCTTCTACAGCAAAAGTTAGTAAAGGTTCGTAGCGATAATGGAACTGAATTCAAAAATGCCAAAATTGATGACTATCTATTCGGTGAAGGCATTACTCAAAACTTTTCACCAGCAAGAACTCCACAGCAAAATTGAGTAGTAGAACGACGAAATCGAACCCTTGTGGAAGCAGCAAGGACCGTGCTTGCTTCATCGGAGTTACCAATCATGTTCTGGGCTGAAGCTATCTCTACAGCATGCTTCATCCAGAATCGATCAATCATCAACAAGAGACACCAGAAAACCCCATATGAGTTCATCAACCAAAGAAGACCAAACGTCAAATATTTTCATGTCTTTGGGTGCAAATGCTTTGTACTCAACGATAGAGAATATCTTGGCAAGTTTGCTAAGAAAGCCGATGAGGGAATCTTTCTGGGATATTCTCAAACCGCCAAAGCCTACAGAGTCTACATCAAAAGGACTAGAATTGTCATTGAAAGTATCAACGTGTCCTTCGATGACTCTACTTCAATGACTTCTGGACACAACAGTTCAAAACTCGGACTTCAACGAAGAGCATCTGATTCATCACTTAGCAAACCCAGTGAATCAGAGTTAGCTCAATTATTTGAAGACATCTTCGACGAAGAAGTAGTTTCTGGACATGAATCAAATGTAAAATCAATATCCAGAGGCAATGAAGATAATGCAAACTCCAATGCTGTAGGTACTTCTCTTACAGAAGCTCATGCTACATCATCTACTTCTCCTATGTCTTCAAATCATACTCAAGAACCAGAATCTAACTCTGGAGATGATCTCGTTGAGAGGGAGCAAGCAGTTCCATCAATCGATGAAGAACTGCATCCTGTTGCTTCAGAACCTCAATCAAACACCAAGTGGAAAAAAAATCACCTACATCACCAAATCATTGGTGATCCAACCTCTGGTGTCAAGACGAGATCCGCTACTGCAAATGAATGCCTCTTCGCCAACTTTCTGAGCATGATAGAACCAAAGAAGATTACTGAAGCTCTACAAGATCCAAAATGGATAAACGCAATGCAAGAAGAATTACTCCAGTTTGAATGAAATAAAGTATGGCCTCTTATGCCTCTACCCAAAGGGAAGACGGCCATAGGAACCAAATGGGTCTTTCGAAACAAGAAGAGACAAAAATGGCATTGTAATAAGGAACAAAGCCAGGCTTGTTGCAAAAGGCTATCGTCAGGAAGAAGGAATTGATTACGATGAGACTTGCGCTCCCGTCACAAGACTTAAAGCCATCAGAATGTTCCTAGCCTATGCAGCACATAAAGGTTTTAAAGTCTATCAAATGGATGTTAAGTCTGCCTTCCTCAATGGCAAACTACAAGAAGAAGTCTACGTACAACAACCTCCTGGGTTCGAAGATCCAAAGCATCCAGACTATGTATATTTTCT
>NW_020201798.1:41027-46331 GCF_001531365.2 Cynara cardunculus var. scolymus
ATCCTCTGTGACTCCAAGAGTGCCATAGCAATCTCCGCAAACCCAATACAACATTCCAAGACCAAGCATATCGATATAAGGTACCATTTTCTAAAAGATAATGTTGAAAAAGGTAACATAGAAATGTATTTTGTTCCCACTGAGATTCAACTTGCTGACATCTTTACAAAAGCTCTTGATGAGAAAAGATTTTTATTCCTAGTCAGCAAGATGGGTATGCTAAATCTCACCACTTAAAGGCAATCATTACCTTCAAACCAGAGATCCTCCATATCTCATGGTTATGCCTATAAGTGATATATCAATTATTAGCCATAAACTTCAAGTACTCTAAACCAGAGCCTCTGGCCATAAAGATCAGAGCCTCTGGCTATTTAGATTCACTTCGATTAAATTTTTGGCAAACAACCTCYATCGCCTTTGAACCAKAACTCCTCTRGTCCAAAGCAAATACTTWGTAATATTTACCTAGTATTCTCTTCACAACCAGAGCCTCTRGKTCTAAAGACYAGAGCCTCCRGATTCACAATCTTTGGAACCAGAGCTACTCTGGTCTCAAAGGCTCACCCATCACACGTCTTTCACATACACTTCACCATTTTCCATTAACCATTTTCTTTGTTTCACAACCAGAACCTCTGGTTCTATAGACCAGAGCCTCTTGCTTTGTGCTCTTTGGAACCATAACTCCTCTGGCCTCAAAGACCCCTTCTCCACTTCCACATAGACACCTTTCATACATTAATCATCCTTCACAACCAGAGCCTCTGGTACGTCTAATTCTTCTTTATTATTAACTTGAGGGGGAGTTTTTGAGGGGGAGAAAAAATATTCATCTCCACATCTCATATTCTTCATGGACATTTTCCATCCAGAGTATCTGGTCCTACTATCCAAAGCCTGTGGTCACCCAAATGCTACATACGTATCTAACCAGAACTCCTCTGGTTCTATATACTGGATTAACAATGTTTATCTAGAACCTCTGGTTTGCAATCCAAGGCTTCTATAAACATATAAACCAACATTACATCAATGAATTCCTTCATAAATGTTCACCCAGAACTCCTCTGGTTCCTCCCCAATGAGTCATGACCAACCAGAGCCCCTCTGGTTAATCTTTATACAAAAAAACTCATCTTAATTGAACTTCATTTTTCAAGATTATACAAAATTGCAGCTCTTGTGCCTAAAAACTATACAACATGGGTTTTTAGAAGACCAAAACTTCGTAATTAGTATTAATCTTACAATCAGATGGGACTTTTAAATCCAAATTATTTTTGGGTTACGTATTCATCAAGCTATTATTTTGAATAATTTTTAATCAAATAATTTCCCACATCATCATAACCACGCGCCTGACACCCTCAACGGCCTATTCCCAACATACCCTTTTAACCTTTCCCTCTCCCTTACCCCGTCTTGACACGTGTCCTACTATATTAAATGCACGTACTATCAAGACGGCTCACGTTCCTCAAATCAAATCGTCACGAAACAAACCGCCAAAACTTTTCATGATTATTGTATTTTAATAATCAAGAAATGTTTCCTTTTCCAACCCCCCTTACCCTAACCCATCTCCATTCTCCCGCCTATATATATCCTTCTTCTACTTCCATTTTCCTTTTACGCTTTCATAAACCTGCAACTACACTCTCCAAACTTCTAAACCTGCAACCACACTCTAAAAACCTCCAACCCAACAACCTTCTCAAAATTGCAAATATGGCATCCTCCACTTCTCATGAATCCAACAACAATGATAGCAGAATCCAGTCGACAGGAGCCGATAGCCGTGTCATCATCTTCCTACCAATGCGGCCAAATAATCACGCTATCGAACTCAAAACCGCCTCATTTGACGACCGTTTTGCCATTGTCATAGAGTTCTTCAAACACAGTATTCTTCTTCCTGCTCTCACCCTTGCCGATATAGCCGTACCCATAAAGTACGTTCAACAGTATTGGCAAACCTGTGAGTTTGATGAAGAAAGCCACGGTATCATGGGGGACATAGACGCCCCTAACGAYATGATYTGCTCTATTAAAATATCACGGGCTAAGGTTTCCCGGATACTGTGCATTCCAACACGTAAAGAACTTGGCATTGCGCAATTTGATGAACCACCAACCACCGACGACATTCTCCGATTCCTGAAAATGCTAGGTTACAACAGTGACATACGCACCATCTCAAATTTTAAACGCCAATGCCTTCCACCGATGTGGAATATGTTCTTCTCCCTTTTGAACAGAGCCCTTACATACAAATTGGGCTCCTTGGACCAAGGCAACACAAATATCATGACAATAATGTACGGGTTGTACTTCAACTTGAACCTCGACTACGCCTTCCTCATCTACAACAAAATACTTTCGGCGGTAGTGAAGAAGTCAAAGCTTCAGGCCGCTGGTAAGCCTCTCCCTGCGGTTCTCTTTCCGCGCTTCATCGCTCTTTTCATCGGGGATGGAATGAGGAAAAATCGCCTACCAGTCTAAGAACCATACACGCCCGTATACAAAATGCATGGACATCGACCAACCCTCTCAAAGGAGGGTTATACCATAAATCGTCCTCTTCCACGAGCTATGCTTAATGTCATACCATCGACAAATGAGATACGCTAGACCTATGAACGCTCCATGCTGTCCCAAGAACCGAGGACAGCTACCACGGAGCATCTAGAGCCGTCCCCCCTCCAAGCGAGGGAGCACAAGTGTCATCTTCATCGGATGATGAAGATGATGATGATGATGCTACTCGTGCTTCCCCCGACCTTACTCATACAATTCCTCAACCTACTTCCCAAAGGGCAACCACATCCACTACCCCTGGCGATCAAAGCCAAAGGGGTATTGAAACAGGACGACCCAGTCCAACCCCAACCCAGCCAGCCATCCAGAGGCCATTCTTCGGGCCTTTGGGGATGAACAAGCCGAGGAACCACGTTTACCATCACCCCTCTCTCAACAGAGAGGTGATGAAGAGATAAGAGCCCCTTCGCCTCAGGGCTCGCCACATCCCTTCACACACACAGAAACATGTGTTGCTTCTGACGTTGAACCCATAGATCGTTCAGAGCGATCTTCCCTTCATGCACCTCCCCCTTCGATATTTGATCTATCGAAGGGACACACATTCGCTTCACTTACTCGGCCTCTGAAAACAAGGAAGAGGAAGCTAATGTCGCAACATTGTGAGATAGCTCCTCTCTTAAGGGCTATCAAGGACACGATGGAAGTCCTTTAAGACCCACCTTCTCACAAGGTCAAGAAGGCGCCTCAGGARCAGAGGCACAACCTGCAGCATCCGTTGCTGTAGGGGTTACTCCACTTGCTGATCTGGTCACAAAGGCCAAGTTCCAAGCCTTTGTCGATACAGTGACGCGGTTCTTGGAAGACCTTAAACTCATCATGCAAGGGATTGTAGAAAACCAACCCTCCACCTCTACCTCTGACCTCCAACAATCCCTTGCAATCCTACAACGCCACCTTACCCAACTCGAAACCCAAACACAAACCAACACCACCCGCCTACAAATGCTCCAACAAACCACAACCCAACACCATAACACCTCTTCCTCCCTAGCCACTCAACGAAACCAAGTCATTATACAATCCATCGCCACTCTCACGGCCCAGGCAACTGAGGCTGATGAGAACCTTACCTACATAATCACCCAACTTCAAACCATCCTCCGCAACCTTCACTCCCTATCAACCACCCTCCCCCAAGTCCCTCACCATACACCACAACCATCCACCACAACTACCGCTGCCACCCTTGCCACTCTCACCCACCAGCTGGCCTCCATCCAAGACACCCTCACCCAACTCCCCGCTGCTATCCTCGCCCAACTCCCCCAGCCCATTCCTCAACCCCCACATCCCTCTATAGGCTCATCCTTCGATGAAGCCTTCTCCTCTTTCAATGCAAAGGTGAGAGATCTAATAACCAACCTTCCCATTCCCCCATCCACATCCACAACCACCATGCCACTACAAACTTCATCCTCCACGACAGAATTCGCCACATGAGCGGACTTACGAGCTCTGTCGAAAGCACTGATCTCATCTTTTAACAAGATTAGTACAAATTTGTTCATCGGGCCACTCGTCCAACAATGGTTCTCTCTTACAACCTGGCTGATGAACAACGGCGCACCACTTCCCCCTACAAACAATGGAGGCGATTCAATGGCAAACAGCCCTGAAGGCATACCTCGCCACCTTCAGGAAGAAACAGAAGAAGAAGAGGACAAGAGCCTCTTGCTCTAGCAGCTGCCCGCACAAGAGGCCTAGACATGGTGACGAAGACCCTGATGATCAAGGACTTGGACCTCATGAGGGGGAGACACAGGTCGCGGCTGCACGTGAAACCGAATCTGCTGCACCATCACCATCACCACAACCACCATCTTCGCCAGAAGGAACCCATGCGAGGGAACCAGATGCTCTGCCCTCTGAAGATGTAAATATACAAGTTCCCTTTGCTGCAATCCAAGAGCCCATCGTGTTGAGCTCTTCAACCGATGAAGAACCTACCACACCACCAACACAACTTAACCAACCTGTAAAGTCCAGAAATCATACAATCATGATATGATCTTCAAGAATCAAGATGAACATAAAAGTAGAGAGACAATTATCAAAGATGGATTAGATTGAGAGAGAGAAATTTACATCTCTAATCTTGATTACAATTCTGCTAATGACTTGGTTAATGACAATTACAAAGGGAAATACTATTTATACTAGGAATAGTAAAACTACACTATTACAAAATAACGCTATTCTAAGGAGAAACTTGAATACAGCTTTAACGCTCTAACTTGAACCCAACATTCTCCCCCTTTGGATTCAAGTTTGGACTCTGGAGAATTTCGTTTTGCGCAGTCCAAGAATCTTCTCCAGCCTTCTCAGAGCATTCCTATATTGAATCTTTTCCTCGAGCAAGTTTATCGCATTGATCAGCAAGTATCTTTCTTTAGAACTCATCTGTTCAGATTCAGCAGCTTTATCGTTCATCATCCTCTTCATGTCAAGTGCCCTTCTCACTAATTTGATCATACTGTCAGAATATTTATTCAACTCACTAAACCTCATGAACTTCTTTACTTGTAGTTGTGCAAAATAGAAGACCCCGAACTCTGTGCTTTCAAGAACCATATACACTAGATAGCCTTCAATGTCTTCTAAGTCTTGATTCGGTCTTTTAAGATTGATGATTCACTGATTGTCTTCAAGCCCCATCTGTACATCAATGACCATTGCCAGTTTCACATGACATCGTATAAA
>NW_020201798.1:47085-48288 GCF_001531365.2 Cynara cardunculus var. scolymus
AGAGTTTTAGAGAACGCTTCATTGAAACCAACGTTGGCAGACAAGTCCAAAAGCATCCTTGTTCCTACAGTGGAGTCTGCCGGCTTTTCAACCATTGGCTCGATCGTAGGACTTGTCTCCAAACCTTCATCTACAACTTCAACAACCTCAATTGTTCTCAAATGAATGATGAGGTAATTCATCAAACATGCATTAAATATATTAATAAGATGAAAATCCATAATCAAAATTTCCAGCAAGCATTAAAATTAGAAAAAGAGCGTTCAAATAATTTTGAAGATCAAATAAAAATGCTAAAAGAAAAGAGTAYCAAAGTTTATCTTGAAAATGCTGGAAATTTGAATTTGATTAAGTCTTTGCAATCTRAGTCCAAAATTTCTGAAGAACATTCCAATACTTTAACCTCCGAGTTATCTGCATTAAAAGAARAATATAAATCATTAGTTTTAGTTTATGACGAACATATTGCCAAAATTAGTAAGCTTGATTCAAAAATAATTCAGTTAAATAAAATTCTGAAGGAAAAAGAAGAAATTTTATACAAACGCGGACAAACTGATCAAACCATCTTCCTAAACAAACCATCTGAAGCTAGATTTTTTAATCATCGGGAAGCGTTGGGCTTTGAGAATCCAAAATTTTTAAATAAAGCTTTAAAATCTGCCCTGACTCTATATGATTATCAATATATTTTCTGCGGTCCCAACTATTCGGTAAAATTTACAAAATCTTCTGAAGATGTTGAACTAAAAGAAGACCTCAATCGTCAAAGAAAGAACAAAATACAAGTTCCGTTTAATTATTCAAAGTTAAATGAAAGTTACAAAAGTCAAGACTCTGCTGTTTCAAACGATTTTAATCAGAGTTATTCAAAAGCAGAGCTTGAAACAAAATCAATTGAGCCTAAACCCTATACTCCTACTCTGATTTTAGAACAAAAATGGCTCTGTGTGTCCACAATATCTGATCAATTCTTCATTTCTTCATCACAACAATGGCAGATTCAAGATATGGCATTCAAGAACTCAAGATGAACATTTTAGAGAAAAAGTCAACTATTCAATATCAGTCAAATCTTACTTATGTATCTTGATTTTTACAATAAAGCTCTCTCTTTTCTAATTACAAAGATTAGCTACCTATTTATACGGTCAAACTACAAAGACAAGTCAAAGTCAAACCTATAAGAAAAGTCAAACACGC
>NW_020201799.1:0-6458 GCF_001531365.2 Cynara cardunculus var. scolymus
GCCTTCCTCTTAAGGTTTGACACGCACTCTAAACCTACCATATTGCATTAAATGCACATTTAATAAACTGGGTATAAATAGAAGTGTTTCTTCTCCATGCAGAGAGCGCGCATCTTTCTCTAACCTAATTCTTACTTCAAGCATCTTCTAGCTTAAGTAAAGGATCTTTCTTTTAGCAACTTCTTTTCTTGTAATTGCTAAAGCTTTGTGTGTAACCAAAGATTGTTTAGATAGGTTTTTATTACCTTATCTTTCCGCAAACAATCTTGTAAAATCTGTATTGATCTTCTTTATCAATATATATTTGAAATTTGAAAATACTGTGTTTGTATTCATCCCCCTCCTTCTACAAACTGTTTCTCTTCTTGTAGACCCTTACGGGACCAACATATACTTTAAAAATATTTTATTTTTTCTTTCAAAGAGTAGAAATATGTGAGTTAAATCTTTGAGAGTGAGAATAAAATTCACATGTGAGTTTTCTTTTTGGAGGTATGTTGTTTTCTCCGGTTTTGGAGTTTCTGCATAAATTTTTATCTCTATTATTGTTACCTTCGTGGCCCAATCCTAGACACTCTAAGATCCTTTTTCATTGTTTGGGTTGTAAACGTTGAGGCCAATTTCTCAACATATGTAAGCTTAATGTTTCATACGTCTCGTACTCATTGTATGTTGTACCTATTATGATATGTGAAAACCCTTTAGTTCTCTCTCTAAAACAATTCTTTTAAAGAGTAGGAGATTTCTACATAATGAAACTTTGATGGTCTGTACCTATTCAATATGGGACTCTAACACATCCTTTATAGAGGCTAGACGAACGGAGTCGAACGAATGTGTTGAGTCCCTAATGTCAACTTTGATGCCCTGTAAAAATAATAGGGATATCCTTGAGTTAATTATTGCTTCAAAAAGCCTTATAAAAAGATGGGAGGTTTGTACATCTATACATGTTTCATGGTCCCAATTTTCAAAGTATAATCAATTGGACAATATTTTGTCCAAATATTAGATATGATGATTTTTAAATTATTAATTTGAGATAATATGAATCATATGAATTACTATGGATTAGGGGATTTTAGATCGATCGGTCTGATTGGATGTTTGTACAAGATTTTTGTAAAAACGTTGACGGAAAGGCTTAAGAAAGTAATTGAAAAATTGATTGGAGACACTCAAATTGCATTTATCAAAGGTCGTTAAATTTCAGATGGGGTTTATAGGCAAAAGCTTTGATCGGCTATGTTAAAACAATAAATAAGAAAGCAACGATCTTCATGGTTGATTTCGAAAAGGCCTTTGACCGTATCAATTGGGGATGCTTATTGGATGTAATGCATCAAATGGGATTTAGGGAGAAATGGCGAGCTTGGATGTAATACTTGTCTGGAATCCACATCAATTTCAGTGTTGGTGAATGAGGCACCAACTTCCGAGTTTCAAATCTGTTGAGAACTTTGACAAGGAGATCCTTTGTCGCCTTTTCTTTTTCTTGTTGTTGCGGAGGGGTTAAACGTTTCAATTCAAGAAACTTTAGATAATCTGGTTTGTAAGGGTATTGCATTCGGGTATGAAAAAGTAAGGATTTCTCATCTTCAGTTTGCTGATGACTCGCTGTTCTTCAGGGAATGAAATGTAAAAAAATATGGGAATTCTGATGGGAGTTTTAAAATGTTTCGAGAAAGCTTCGGGGATGAAAATCAATATGTCCAAATACAAACTTTACGGCTTGGGTGTATCAGGAGGCGAGGTTGAAATGATGGCTCAAAGTCTTGGTTGTATTTCGGGGTGTTTGCCTTTCACCTATTTGGTTCTTCAGGTTAGGAAAAATATGATACGATACGGGTGATAAATTCAAAGAAAAGTTTGCCTCGTGGAAATCTCATTCAATTTCTTTTGGGCTCGCTTTTCTTTGGGGGTAACTCTTGTTGAAATTGTCATGGATTAAATGGTGTAATGTTTTAAATAATTCTTAATTGGCTTTGGGGGTGGAGGGTCTAAATGCGGCAACTCTAAAACCGGAAAATTGGGAGGAATGTGATTCCTTATGGGTTAGAGTGTGTTTGGGAGTTGTGTTCTTCGACCAGTATGGGTAAATTTAGAGGGGTTTGGGGGAATATTACTGAGATTGGCATGAATATTGATCGACCGGGAGCAAAGTTTTCGAAGTCCTTAGGTAATATGGTCTCGACTGTTTACTAAATGCTTACCAGGTAAAGATAACAAGAATAGAGAATCTTCTCGAGTAGACATGTTTATCAACAATTTATTTTGATTCAGGGCCGTCTCTGGGGCAGGGCGGACTGGACGTACGCCCAGGGCCCATAAAAATTATGGGCCCCAAAATTTTTAAATATATATAATAGTAGTTCAAAAAAAATAGTAAGAAAACAAAAAAAAAATGTAAAAAAACCCAATAGACTTTAGTGTTTTGAATAATTAAGTCATTGGACATTCCAAAACATGTTAAATAACTCATTGGACAATTTTTTTGGAACAAATAAGTCCTTGAACAATTCAAAACATGTTGGATACATTCTTATGACATGTAATTATTTTTTTGTTATATTTGTTTAGTTTTATAGATTTAAATATTTTTTGCTTCAAAAAATATTTAGGGACTTAATCGTTCAAAATATGAATGTTCATTGGGTTTTTTTCGGACTTTTTTCATTATTTTACCACATTAACTAGTTGTACAAGTCATAAGAATGTATCCAACAGGTTTTTAGAAAAGTCCAAGAAGTTATTTAACATATTTTGGATTGTCCAATGACTTATTTGTTACAAAAAAAATGTCCAATGAGTTATTTAACATGTTTTAAATTGTCCAAGAACTTATTTGTTCCAAAAAATTGTCTAAGGAGTTATTTAACATGTTTTTGAATGTACAAGGACTTATTTGTTCCAAAAAATTGTCCAAGAACTTAATAATTCCAAACATTAAAGTTCATTGAGTTTTTTTACATCTTTCCCTAAAAAAATTAGTATCTAATATGACAAGAAAAGATTTTGGTACTACACTAACTATTAAAGACCCAAACATGTATGAATTAAATATATCGGAGAAAAATATATATAAAGAGGTTAAAATGGTGTTGATCTTCCCAAATTCAAAAACATAATATAAAAGTTTAAAATGATGTTAAAAAACATTAACATGAGATGACATGGAAAACCAACCTATGTACATTGATTTATATAGCGTCACTTGAAATTCAGAAGAATCAATTTTGTGACCTCAAATGATGTCATTCTATGTACCAAAAGTATATCATAAGACGTTATTGATGATGAAACAAATTACCAATACTACATAAAAATGTTCTAGTAGATAATATTAATTTAGAAATGAGTATTGATTGATTTTGCGTCCAGGAATACTTGGAAAAATGGTTTTATATGAATTCAATGTTATTTCTGATTATAAAAACAGTATATTGAAAAAATATCGTACTTATCGAGGGCCCATTTTTACATCTCGCCCAAGGCCTAAAAAATGTCAGGAACGGACCTGCGCCAATAAAGGCTAACTCTATTTCCAATCCATTAAGATTTAATGTTTTCAAAAAGTTTGTAAACCTAAACATTGCATCACAAATTCACAATATCATCTTTCTTTCATATGTTAACAGGAAAGATAAAAAATTTGTAATTGAAATTATAACACAAACAACCCACATGTACTTATTGTAATCCTCTTCTTTATCACAAAAAATAAGCAAACGAGAAGAATAAGAACAACAAATTAAGTACGCTCAATTAAGAAGGGAAAAAACAAGCGCTAGATAATTGTAATAGAATCACCGATCTTTCGAAGGAGTTGTTAATATCCCCTGTTGTCGGAGACCTTTTGAGGTTGACCGCTCATGTAGAAAAAGGGTTTCAGCGAATAAAGATTTGCGTTCTTAAGGAGTCGATGAGACGAAGAAGAAATAATATGGGCACCCGTAATGCCTCCATTAATATCTAGAGGAATCTTGCAGTCTTTCAATGGCGAACTCTTGAGGAAGGCCTTGCACTCTTCGAGCTCCCAATCGACATTCTTCAAGAACTTCATGGATGGAGGGGACAATTTTGCTAGAAAGTAGCCCTTATTATCAGCCGGGCAACTCACGATTGAGAATGGCGCTAGTTCCAACCCCTTGCGGTTTCTTGCCAAACAAGTTATTCTTGCTATGGCTCCTGATACACACAATAATCCAAATGCTAATAAGTTAATGCCGAACGAACCCCATATAAGCTAGACAAAGACTATCAAATTTTGTATAGGGGCAATGAAATGAAAAGTACAAAAATGTGACAAACAAGTGAGAATCAAGCTTAAGTTATCTTTTATATGATTTTTTTTTCTTTGTAAAAAAGCTATGATTTAAGATATTGTTTTATGTATGTGTTCAAATCTTTAAAAAATTGATGTGAAACTTTTTTGTGGTTCACATTATGAAACAAAAAAATACAAATAAAAAAAATTCTCCACAAATTGCTTTTATAGTCTCTATGGTTTGCTGAAAATTTCTATTTTCGTTTTTATGGTTTTGAAATTACGATTTTCATTCCTATGGTTTATAATTCATTACCTTTTTCGTTCTTGTGATTTAAAATTTATTGCTTTTTTCGTCCCTAAGGTTTATAGTTCATTTCTGTTTTGGTCCTTGATACTTTAAAGTGGTGTTTTGGTATCAAAGATGAAAATAGAAATGAATTGCAAACGATAAAGACGAAAATTGAAATTTGAAAACTACAAAAACAAAATCCGCAATTTTTAACAAACCATGGGGATGAAAAACGTAATTTACTCTATTACTACGAAACAAGTATATGTAATACAATACCTTAAATTCTATCATGCAATATTATAATAGGGTTGTGCTCCGGTAAGAATGAGAGTTAAAGTGAGAAGTGTAAGAAAGTATCTCCATCCTTAGATGCACATTAGGATGAGATGCACCGAGATGCACAGAAACAATACCCGTATCAAATGAGATTAATGGGTGAGTTTGAGATTAAAAGTAATCAACTGCAGAGATCCTTTCTTACGCTTGCCACCTTAACTCTCGTTCTCCCAAGATCCTTCGCCTATTACAATAAACACGGTATATAAATAAAAACACTTGATTGATATACCTTTAAGTGGGGTAAGTTTAGATCCGGATTTACAATATATAAGGCCTTGAATTGCAATGGGTTTGGAGATTTCGTTCTGTTTGGTCATCTTATAATAAGGGATCTCAGCAGCAGGCTTTGTGGCCGGAGCAACTCCATAACCACCACCGGCGGAGGTGGAAACCACCATCACCGCCGACAGTAGCAAAACGATAGCTAAGAATATGGTGGCAGTGGACTCCATGCTCTTCAATTTGATTGTTAATTGAATCAAGTGGGTTTGTTTATGGGGATTGTGGATGCCCATTTTATAGTAATAATTATGTATAAAGTATTTGGCTGAATGAATAAGTTGGAAGAGAATGGTGGATGATTGATTGATTACATGGGAGCACGATGGCTTGTAATCAAGGAATGGATGGGATCACCTAATGAGTAAACTTAATTTTGTACTACGTGTTTTATATAATTTAAATTTTTTATTAAGTTTTTAAACACGAATATCCGTCGTAAATGTTATTACACTACTAGAATAATGAGTATTTTCAGCACTGGCGAATTTCCGTCGAACATCAAAAAAGTCAACTTCTATTGTCTTTCGACGGAAATCCGCCAAAAATATTAATCTGATAATATTTTCGGCGGATTTCCGACGGATTTCTTAATTAATTATATTAGACTTGTGTTTTAATTTAATCAAAATAACATACCGGCGGATTTCCGGTGGAAAATTAATTAATCTTTTAAAATTATTATCTGCCGTAAATTTATTCGAAATTAAAAATCATTTTTAACACTTACAGGCGGATTTCCGATGGAAAATTAATTAATCTATTATAATTATTATCCGCCGGTAATTTATTCGAAATTAAAAATCATTTTTAACATTTACCGGCGGATTTCCGCCGAAAAATTAATTAATCTTTTAAAATTATTATCCGCCGGAAATTTATTTGAAATTAAAAATTATTTTTAACATTTTCCGGCATATTTCTTTTTTTCCCATTTTTCAAACTTTTCTTTTCTTAATTGAACGTATTGGGCTTTAACAGTTCTATTAGGTTTTAACGGATGTTAGTTGGGCTTTAATGGATCATATCAAGCTTTAACGGTTCTATTGGGATTTATTGGATCGTAGTGGGTTTTAACGGTTCTATTGGGATTTATTGGATCGTAGTTGGGATTTAATGGATCGTATTGGGTTTTAACGATTCTATTGGGCTTTAACGGATGCTAGCTGGGCTTTAACGGTTCTATTGGGCTTTAACGAATGTTAGTTGTGCTTTAATGGATCGTATAGTGCTTTAACGGTTTTATTGGGCTTTAACGGATGTTAGCTGGGCTTTAAT
>NW_020201799.1:6878-12352 GCF_001531365.2 Cynara cardunculus var. scolymus
TATTGGGCTTTAATGAACCGTATTGGGCTTTAATAGACTGTATTGGGCATTAATGGATCGTATTGGGCTTTAATGGATCGTATTGGGCTTTAATGGAACGTATTGGAATTTAATGGATCGTATTGGGCTTTAATGAACCGTATTGGGTTTTGATAGACCGATTTGGCTTTGATGGACCGTATTGGTCTTTAATGGATCATATTGAGCTTTAATGGACCGTATTGGCTTTAATGGACCGTATTGGCTTTAATGGACCGTATTGGGCTTTAATGGATTGTATTGAGCTTTAATGGAATGTATTGGCTTTAATGGATCGTATTGGGCTTTAATGAACCGTATTGGGTTTTGATAGACCGATTGGGCTTTGATGGAACATATTGTGCTTTAATGGACCGTATTGAGCTTTAATGGACTGTATCTTCAAATGTGTGGATCCAGATGATCGATCGTTGGAACAATGAAAATTGGATGGTTGTTTCCGATGTGGCGCGTGAGAACCGTGATAGCCAAGTTGCGCTACACACCGGTGGATTGATACCATTTTCGGAGCATGATGCTCGTTTGGTAGGACCTAAAACCCATTAATTTAGTAGCTTGATTTTTAATATGTTATAATTAACACATGTTCGTATTATTTAACCTTAGACACGAGTAAAAGATGGCGTGCCCTCGATCGTTGTGGAATTGTTCGATTATACGAATAAGAAGAGGTCGGGTGGAGATGCCGCATCTACGGATTCTGGGGGGTACGTGACCTCTAAGTGTAGCCAAGTCATAATAAGTACATCTATCTATTATAATTGGATATGTAACTATCTATCTATCTAGGTTGGACAAATGTTCGAGTCGTTTAATTTAAAATCTAGTTTCGGTTGCTATTTGTTGGGCAAACATTATGATTGTTTAAGTTAGAAATTACGTATATATCATTATTTAGTTTGGGTTGCCATTTATTGGGCAAACGTTAGGATTGTTTTGGGTACAATTTTCGTATCTATCACTATTGTTTTGCCTGGAAACGTCTCATTTACAGTCGTTATGCTGTCAAAAYTGACTTGCAATCTTTTTTAAACCATATATAGGATAACTAGTCAACGGGTCTCACCCAAAGATACGGCGATGATCCCTCCATCTATCCCTTAGTTGACAAAGAGTTGTGGGAGTATGCGGTTGGGGGAAGTAAGAAAGGTCGTCTATTTGTGTTTGGGTATAACCAGGATCCCAATTGGGTCTTGACTGGGAACTACACAGAAGGTGGTTCATCGTTTTCAGATAGTCGGGTATGTGTCTCTTTTCCTTTGATGATGTTTATCGACTTAGTTTATAATTCATATCAAATATTATAACGTTTTATTTATTTTATAGGAAATTCAAACCTTAAAGACCAAAATTATGGATTTAGAAGAAAAAAACCCAACGCCGACGGATGGTGGAGGAGCGACAAGAAAAACAAATTCAAGATATGACTGCTTTGTTTAACCAACTCCGTCAATCACAACAATTCCCACCGCCAACGAATTGAATATCGTTTGTTTATTTGAAATAATTTAGTTTATTTGTAACAATCGTTTGATACTTTAAATTAAATATCATTTGTTTGTAATAATTGTTTAGTTTAGTTTATAATATTTGGTTGCATTTCATTTTTTAGTTTTTTCAATATTTTTACAGTTTTTACAGGTTTTAATTATTTATTATAAAAATATTTTAAAAATAATATTTTAATTATAGTTCCGACGGATTTCCGGCTAATATATCTGCCGGTAATATTTTAAAAATTAATAATATTTAAAAAATAAATAAATGTATTAAATATTTGTGGCGGATTTCCGACGGAAATTTCTGTTGGTAATATTTAATAAGTTTTTAAAAATTTAATTAAATTAAATTCGTTTTTCCGGCGAGAAAGTATTAACGACGGATTTCCGGCGGAATATTCCGCCGGTAAATTAAATCAATTTTAAAAAATATTTCTTAAAATTTTAATTAAGTAAATCAATATTTCTTAATTAAACCGACGAACTGTTTCCGGCGGCCGTAATCCGTCGGTAAAAAAAAGCATCCGCCGGTAAACTAATCACCAGCGCTAACTTTTCTGGCGGCCAAATCTGCCGGTAATAAGCATTTCCGGCGGATTTGGCCGCCGAAAAAGTTCCCCTGTTTGGTACGTAGACCGAATGAGACAGAACATGACGGACAGGACGGAACGGTACAGGACATGACTAATTGTCTGTCCTATGTTTGGTACGACTAGGATAGGACAAGACAAGACTGTTAAAATAACCATATTACCCCTAAATGTTGTTCAATGTTATTTTATATCATATAATGATTGCAAATGACAACAAATCAACCAAAAATATATTTAAATTATTTAATATGTGATATCAATAGTTTTTTAACATTCCAAGGCCACATGTAAATAACATTTGTCATACCATAAATTTTAAATACGCACATAGTTTTAAAAGTTTAAACATAACAATTGTAAATAACATTTATCACGTCATCGTCAAAAGTTTAATATTTCAAGAATGGAGACTGGAATCGAGAATGAAGGCTGTGAAAGAGAAGAAAGAGTAAATTAGGTTTGTATTTTGATATCAAATAACGAGGGCAATTGATTGTAATCTCAAATTTAGTCTCATGTTGTTCAACATTTTTTGGTGGAATAAAAAACTCAAGAATAGTTCCATCCAATCTTACTTTTGTCCCATGTTGTCCCATCTCATTTTTGTCTCATCCCGTCCCACTCATCCTAGCGATGACTATTTAGCTAGTCTTGTATGGATTTTCATTTTTTATGTTGTTGAGAATTGTTTGACTAAAATAAAGGTACAAATCATGGGTGGTTGAACTTGATGACTGTATGATGCATAACGGAGGACTCTAGATACAAAACGTGGGTGGTTGAACTTGATGACTGTGTGAGTCATAGCTTGAGACTCAATCTTTAGATCGTGAGTGGTTGAACTTGATAACCGTGAGATAATAGATGCTACAAATTTCTAGTGAATGAGCATTTCTGGGATCATCGACGGTCTCTATGTATATATGGTATCGACCAGGACAGGTTGAACTTGATGACCATTGATCTGTAGTGGGCTAATTAATGTTAGTATATGACTTACTTTTGTGTTCGTCATGTTCAATGGATACGGGTCTCCTCCGTCAATGAAATGTGTTATATTTTTGGATAGTGTATTATCCATGTTTTCGGTGTTGTTTTAGGTATGTAGTGTATTCATAAGTTAAGTGTGTTGATATCTTGAAACTTATTCATGTTTTGGGTATTTTGGATGATAGAGTTTTATCTACATTTTCAAAATTTGAACATTTACCTTTTTCACATTTGGGTGAGTATTTGGTTCAATGATAAAGGGGTGTTCTGATAAATGGGTTTTCGTTATGAAAATAGTGGGTTTTGAAAAGGATGATGCCTTTATACTAAATACATTTTATTTTGAAAAGTGTGATTTAAATAACATCATTTTAGTTTTATTATTTTATAATTATGGTGAAAACTGTTTGAACTCACTAAGCGTTAAGCCTAACATTTTTATTTGTTTGCAACATATGTTGAGTTGAGTCCTAGTTAAAGGCACAGGTATATTTAATTTGATATCACTTTTTTAAACTCTGTACATTCAATATCAAATTATCAATTCATGGTTCTTCTTTTGTTTATCGTTTTTTATGAATTTAAATTGTTAATAACTTAAGCATTATTGTTCAACATATATATATATATATATATATATATATATATATATTAGTTTTCCGCCTTAAGCCACGCCTTGGTAAAACTATGGTTTTACCGTAACTCGTAAGTCTTGAGACTTGATTCCGCCCCCATGTTACGTCAGACGTCATTAAGAATGTTGATATTAATGCAATCATATGGGGTTTATGGTGACAAGAAATTGAAGACAGATATGAGTTTATAGCAGTAGATGATATATATATATATATAGTTTACAAAACGAACATAATTTATGAAGATGATACTAGATGCTATATGTATATTGATTGGGTGACACAAAAGTCTGGATGTATTTCCCTCGTGGATGGATAATGATGCTATTGGCAGGATGCGTATACAACTGGACTTTGGTGTCCTTCTCAAGATCTACTTCGTAAATACCATATTCAGAATGCATAAGCCAATTTCCACTCCTCATCAAATGCAGTTGTTGCTGAAACCATGGAAAAGAGGGTATCGAGCAATAAGTTACCATCTTTCCCCAATCTCCATCTTCATCCATTCTCCACATCTCCATTGTTCGACACCAGTGTCGAAATTTCGCTTTCCAAATCGTCAAGTGAATGCACCCTCTTAGAACCGTCATGTTTAAACAGCCCGTCAATAGATTTCCAAAAGACGGGGCTGCTGTCTCTGTCAACTTCTCCGTCTTCACATCGAACTGTATAATTGAATACGATTGTGGACTTACGGTCGCTCTCTTGACTTGCTTTAAGAAATAGAGTTTTTCATTCAAAAAAGTACTTGGATTCCAAGATTCTGAAAACCAAGAGGGTTTATGTCGCAAGTACTCTTGTGTTGATTCGACCATTCTCCATGAGTCAGATCTCAATGAGTATATATAAGCATCCCGATCAATGGTTACACGTAGGAGCTTGTAGTCATCATCGGCACAACTGTAATACAACCCAAATGCTATTCCACAGGTCTTGTAGCATTGTTTGTTAGAATTGGCTTTAGACAACGTCTTATAATCACCCGTCACAGGATTCCATAATATTAGATCGGAGTATTCATCGTCATCGTACCTGCACTTCTTTATGCCTACGCATACCAGCCCATTCAAAGATGCTATAATCATCACGTTTTCAGGACTCGTTTTGAATGGGAAAGAGCGTGCGGTAGTTAAATCATCTTCAGGCGTTTCACAATCCATGGTGCGGAAGCTGCATGGTGTTATGGTGGACAAGACGAGAAGTTTGTGGCTGTTTTCATGGTGGCCGTTGGTGGTTACGCGGTGGAGGTGGACGTTCGCAAACGTGGGTGTTTTTATGATGGATCGCCATTGCCTGCAAACAGACATAACACGGAGTAGGGACTTGATCGGCAGCCTTGGTAGTATGTGAAACAACCATATCTCAGGTGGTAGCTCCGGTGTGATGTTCTTATGGGGACGGTGGATGTCAGCCATGGTCGATCTATAAGGGTTAAAAAAACCAAGCATAGTACAAGTATAGAGAAAGCTTTATAAATCATATATGCTTTTATATATATATATATATATATATATATATATATATACTATATTATAATACATTTGGCTAAAACTCTTAAAAACTCTTAAACTCTTAAAACTCTTAAACCCGTTCATCCCTATCCAATTTCATCCCATAACTGAATTCGTATAACTAACTGCAGATAAACACAATCAAATACAAGATAAACATCTTATTTTAAATATAAAAAATCTAAAATATAATTAGGATAATCA
>NW_020201799.1:14097-16697 GCF_001531365.2 Cynara cardunculus var. scolymus
CAAAATCACATAAAGTCATATTATAATATCGACTGAGATAAAGAATAAAATGAAATATTAAAAACACGATGTATCTCGCTGCATTGCGCGAGTACTCTTCTAGTATATATATATATATATCTTAGTTTACAGATAAGCTTTCCTTGTTTTTTTATTATAGATTTGAAAAATAAAGCGTATCAAATACAAGAATATAGGATGATCAGAATAATAGAAAAAAAAACCTCATAAATCAATTTTGTAATATGTTCGGTAGTGTTTATTTACCATTTTACCGGTAGAAAAGGATTGTGTTAGATTTTCTTGTAAATTTTAATCTATACTTATATTATAAAGTGTTTGACTAAAACTTTTAAAACTCATTTTTATGTATTTAAGTATTATGTGTTAATGCATATTACTTAAAATTTAAGATTACAAGTAAATTGTGAATAAATAAAACTTATTCTGAATATTTTCAACAAAATTCTAAATTGCGTTCAAATAAAGTTCATTATCAACTCCACTCCAACTTAATTGAACATATTTGGTTGATTCGAGATTATGAGTGACCTGTATTACTATTTATCATTTAATGTTCTTTTTATAAAGATTAATATTTTTGTGATTTTGCACTTTTTTAATTTTATATTATAAAATTATGTCTTAATTACTTTTCAAATATGTCAACGGAATAAAAAAATTAATATAGAAAAGTAAAAATTAATAAATTCTATTTGACTTTTTTAAAATTCTACTAGAAAGGTTTTCACGTAATACAATGATATATATCTTGATTTTAATATTTTATTTTATTCTTTATCTCAATCGATGTTATAATATGGTCTTATGTGATTTTGAAAAAAACGATGATGTTTTTATTTTTAAATAAAATATAAATTTAAATATATCATAAGAATTTGACAAAAATATATCGATGTTAGTATAAAATTAACTATTTAAAATTTCTCAATTTTTGTGTAATTTTTTAATTCAATTATTTTATCATAATTTAATTCAGGTTCAATAACGAAGTAATTTATATTTGGTTTGATAATATAATTTTATTCTAAAGATAATAATTATTTATTTTGTTAGAACTCGATAAATATCTTAATTATATTTTAGATTTTTTATATTTTAAAATGAGATGTTTATCCTCAATTTGATTATGCTTATCTGCAGTTAATTACATGAATTCAAACATAAAACTTTAATAAATTGTACTTATGCACAATTTACTTGTAATCTTAAATTTTAAGTAAAATGCATCAATAAACAGTATGTTATTCATAAAAAATGGGTTTTAAGAGTTTTTGTTAAATGTTTTATAATATAGTATATAGATTCAATAACGAAATAATTTATATTTGGTTTGATAATATAATTTTTTTTAAAGATAATAATTAATTATTTTGTTAGAACTCGATAATTATTCTAATTATATTTTAAATTTTTTATATTTTAAAATGGGATACTTATCCTCTATTTGATTATGTTTATCTGCAGTTAGATACACGAATTCAAACATAAAACTTTAATAAATTGTAGTTATGCACAATTTACTTGTAATATTGAATTTATAAGTAAAATATATCAATAAACAGTACTTTATGTATAAAAAATGAGTTTTAAGAGTTTTTATTAAATGCTTTATAATGAAGTATAGATAATGTATATGAAATTAATTTAATAATCTATAAATAAAAATCACATTTACAAAAGTGAGGTTTTTTAAGAATTTTTATTATAAAATTTTATTAATTTTTTTTATGTAGCAATAATATGGCAAAAAAAAAACGTACGTGGGTTATTAGAGATTCCACCACTGTGGATACTCTAAGTTATAAGGTTTTCTTGTCATGTCATTGTACATAGGGGTGCTCAAAAACCCAAGCAATCCGATCAACCCAACCCAATCCAACGCTAAATAACTCAATTCGAAGCAACCCGATGTTTAATCGAGTTGTAAAATTTTCAAACCGTAGGTATTGGATTACTATTATTTGAACCCAACCCGAATGAACCCGATATCGATTTATTTCTTGGATTTAATATGATTTTTGAATTTCTATTAATATATACACTATCATGTACGCTATTTATATACACATTTTCAATTTATTCACATCTTTATATAACTCATTCATATATATGTTCGGTAATTGTAAACATATATACGTAAAATGAGAAAATTATGTGATATACGTAAGAAATATAGATAAGTTGTGTCAAATGGTTGATGATGAAAAAGAAATTATGAGTAGAAAAATAACATATTCAATATTAGAATAATATTTTAATATACCAAAGTATCAACCCGACCAACCCGTACGGTTTGGGTTGGGTTGGGTTGGGTTGAGTTAAGATTTTACAAATTGCAAGCATTGAGTTGGGTTATTAAAATGTTTTCAATCCGATCAAACCAATCCATGAGCATCCCTACTTATACATATAGGATATCCATATTTAACATATTAATGATGTGACGTTTTTTTATTATACTTTAAAATATTTAGCTTTACATATTATTTAATATGTATAATAAATTAATTAAAATTTTCTATATTAATCATTAATATAACAATATTAAGAATATTTGTTATAATACAATCTATGTT
>NW_020201799.1:18397-23964 GCF_001531365.2 Cynara cardunculus var. scolymus
TAATTATATTTTAGATTTTTTATATTTAAAATGAGATGTTTATCTAATATTTGACTATGTTTATCTGCTGTTAGTTAGACAAATTCTAGTAATGGAGTTGTAATAAGTTGTACTTATGCACAATTTGTTTGTAATATTAAGTTTTAAGTAATATGCATCAATAAACAGTACTTCGTGCATTAAAAAAATTTAAGAGTTTTTGTCAAATGTTTTATAATATAGTATAGATAACTTAGGTTTAGTAACAAAGAAATTTAATTTAGGTTTAATAATATAATTTTTTATAAAGATAATAATTAAGTATTTTGTTAGTTATTGAATGATTATCCTAATTATATTATAGATTTTTTATATTTAAAATGAGATGTTTGTCAAATATTTGATTATGTTTATCTTCAGTTAGTTAGACGAATTCAAGTATGAAACTTTAATAAGTTGTACTTGTGCACAATTTACTTGTAATCTTAAATTTTAAGTAATATGCATCAATAAATAGTACTTCGTGCATAAATAATCGTTTTTAAGAATTTTTATCAAATGTTTTATAATATAGTATATATATATATATATATCATATAATCAGAATGATGTGTCATCTACATCAACTCATTTAAGTCATGCAACCGGTTAAAACGTAACATGTTAGTTACCTATTTCGCTTTAATGGGTAAACTTTTCAAAATTCAATGTCTTAATAAAAATATTTTAAAAATACATAGTTGTCATAAGAAAAATGAAATTACAGTACTATAATATTTTTTTTTATAAAAACTAGAATTTCATACATTTATCCCAAAATAAAAATTGAAGTAAGATTAAAATAATCTGATTTTTTTTTTTCAAAATAAAATTACAATTTTTTTGGTGTAAGAAAGTTTCAATTTGTCTCTTTCATTCATTAGAACACAAGATAGATTTAATAAAGGATTACAAATTAACATTTTTGATTGAAATTCTTAGATACAATTTTTTTTAATCTGTAAATCAATTCAACCTTTTACATAGTAGATATCAATACACCGTTACAAAACAAAAGGCTTTCGCCAACGAGAAAGTCTTTTCGCGAAAAACTTAATGGGAAAAGTTTAACTGATGGTTCACCGATGGATTCATTTTACCGACGGTTCCCAACAACTTGTACCGGTGAATCACTAACAAACCCACTTCATTGACAGATTACCGACGACTCTAATTATTAATAGATCACCAAAGATCGTTATTACCGACGGATCAACGACAACATTATTAGCGATAGATTGCGACGAGTCTTTTATATTCCGTCACTCATCTGTTACTAAAGTTTGTTCTTTTAAAATTATTAAATTTTTACTCATTTTCTTATACATTGTATCATATACATAAAACGCATATTAAATGACAAAATCAACTTTCCAAAATTGTATTCAATCAAAAAGTATTATACTTACAACTAATGACTAGCTAGAAGGAGGAGAGTATGTTGTAACCATAACATGTTCATTAGAGTATCTACATCTTTTTTTTTTAATGTGATGATATATATGAAATTTATTGAGGTTTTTTAGAGTAATTTAGACCGGAGATCGCTGTGGTTTGCTTAAAATCTGGAGCTCGTCTCTCAAAATAAGTACATTAGATGTGGTTCTCATTTGCATTTCGTTGCAACCTAGCTCTCGATCACTAATACTATTAATTTAATCCATTAAATCAAAGCTATTTTTATCAATTTATCTATTAATTAAAAACCCTCTTTAAAACACCAGTCATATGATATCGCATGTCCCATCCTTTTCTCCCACTGACCCTGCCCCCGCCCTGCTTTTCTCAACAATCCAGCCCCTTCCCTGCTTTTCTCGCCAATCCCAACCCTTCCCCCCTCTCTCACACTACAACAAAAAGAGGTTTATAGAACACTTTTTTGGGACACTTTTCGAAATCGTCCTTTAAAAAGGCTAATACGACACATTATTTTATGAGTCCTATTTGATTTAATCTTATATGACTCTTAATTTTGATGTCTTATTAACATATCTTGACGTACTATCATGTAATCTAATACGACACTTTTGAATGTCATATTATTTTATGGTCTAATAGGACACTTTTAAGTGTCGTATTATTTTAAAGACTAATAGGACATTTTAAAGTGTCATATTATTTTAGAAATTATTAAGACATTTTTAAGTGTCATGTTAATTTTAAAAGTTAATAAGATAATTTTGATTGTTGTATTAGTGTTTAAAAGCTAATAGGACACTTTTAAGTGTCCTATTAGAGTTTAAAGTGATATGAATAACATATTGTATTTAGAACTATTTTTAACAGGCCCAAATATCAAAAAACATCCCTATCTCTTATACTTAATCAACCCTTTTTATTAACCTAACTTATCCATAGGTTCAATTTTGACTTGGGCCTAAAAATAATGTTACCAGTCCATTGATCGGCTTTCACTCAATTCGTCCTCCCTCGCCTCTCGCCTCGCTCACGGACGAACTCACGAACGGAAACCAATTCACGATTCACAAATCGAAATCGCAATCGGCCTTGACTCAATCGGCTCTCGCTCTCGCTCTCTGCCTCTTTCGGGTCTCGACTATCGATCGGCTCTCGGCCTCTCGCTCTCGCATCTTGTGGCTTGTGAGGTTAGGGTTATTTTGAAATTATCTACCATACTTTACTTATATGATTAAAGATCATGTTTGATTAAGGACATGATAAATTTATATGATGTTATTTTCATATAGCTGTGAATCTTCATAAAGTCTGATTAATATTGTAGGTTATTGGTTTTATATTTTTGATGTATAAAGTCATATGTGATTCAACAAACTGTTTTAAACAAAGTTGGTTAAATATTTGAAATCATATCTTCATACATTCTGGATTAATATACTAGGTTATTGGTTTGCAGTTGAGTAATTTTGCATCATGTGTGATTGTATAGTGTAAAGAAAAATACATATGTGTGTCATTACTATTGAATATTTTGAATCATATATGATGTATATTGTAAATACCAAAACTGTGTGGTCTACTTGTGGTCTTTCATAGTCAATTACAAGGGTATCTGGTACAAACTTGTTCAATATATGTTATATACATTGTCTTTGAATATAGTACAAGTTCATATCTGCTAGATTTTTTAGGAGCAACACCCAAACCAGGTTGCAAAACCTAAGTAGTTCAGCTTAGCTTTCATGTCATTTTGCTTATATATGACTTTCAATGTGCAAATACTTCAGAACAGCAAGATGGAGGGCTTTATTAGCAGGGGCAGTAGCTGGACCTTCAATGCTCCTCACTGGATTCAACACACAGCATACAAGCTTGGCATTTCAAGAGATGAAACAAAAAAACAATAGTACCCTTGATTCACTTGACTGTTTCTTATTCATTCCCACCATTTTCAAATTTGTTCATCTCCTTCAAGCTCCTAAACTCGACAGTGTTTGAAGTGTTCTTGGTGACAGTAATATTCACCCCACTACACATATATTACCTCTCATTAGTTTGCTATATGTGGTGGCATATTCTGTTATCTTGATGAATTACTGTTGGTATCGATGCAAATTACATGGGCATTACATTGTTTTCTCATGACTTGTATACACACAGATCATGCTTATCATTATTGGTAGATAGAGAAAGATTGGCACTTGCATCAAGCTCCAACTATACCTAATAGATAATCACTTCTAGTGCATAAGGCATCATAGATTACAATGAGCACAAAAGTGAATGATGGCATATATTATTTAGTAACACTCTAGTAGTGGAAAGGGCAATGGGATGACTCTTTTGATAGTACATGTTTATCAGTTTGTACTTCTTACATTTGTTCATTTTGTGTGTTTGTGTGTGTAGCTCTTAAACATCTCTTGCTCTCWCCGTATACGCTTTTTAAAGATGGGTACGGCTTCGATAATCAAAGACGCAATTGATAATCATGAGATTACTGACAGGTGTGTAATCTGGCATTTGTATACAATTGATAGTCATGAGATTACATATGCAAAGAAGAAGAAGTAATGAACTRACCGAAGATGGTGTTGGTGGGGTTGTAGGCAGCCTGGTTCGTGGCATTAATAATTCTTATACAAATTCCATCCTGTTATTAGTCCTTTTAGTTATTACCTTTATATTAATAATTCATATGTATAATTTCTATTATTATTTATATCAATACAAAGATGTTTCTCAGAGATGCAAGGTTTTGTTCCCATTTTTACATACATATACATACATATATAATATATATTTGAAAGATTTCTATTATTATTTAGGGATTCTTGTTTCTTTGTTATGTTGGTTTGAGGTTTTTGGTTTGATTGGCATGAGCAGGAGCTTGGGATTAATGCTCTTCACATAAAGTTGCGGGCTACAGGAGGTAACAAGACCAAGACTCCTGGTCCAGGAGCCCAGTCTGCTTTAACAGCTCTTGCTCGGTCTGGCATGAAAATTGGTCGCATTGGTATTTCTTTCTTCACTTCTTTCCTTTGTAAAACAAGTGTTACACTATTTTGTTGGGATACTTGTAAAATTCTTGAGAGTTGGTGACTTTCAATCACATTTTTATGCTACTCTAATGGAGCTTGAGTCTCGAAAATTATAGCTGGAAAATTTGGACTTCTATCAAGAGACCGAGTTTCTACCAATGGAAAGATCAAAGAAGAAAAAGTTTGAACAAGCCTTCGATTCGAGTGGATCAACATTTCGGTTGTGACAGAAGACAAGGTCTTGGTGCCTTTAAGGTATGCATGCAAACTCCTCTTTTCTGTTCCATTCCATTCCTAGGGTAAATAGTTCCTTAGCTAGTTAAACATTTCCGTAGTTGATCATTGGACGTTCTGTTTCATTATGATTCATTTCCCTTTGATCCAATTTGGGGAATATGGAGTTGATGGGGTCAAGTTTAATCATTTATCTTACAAGATTATTATGGAACTTAAATAAAATCTTATAATCTTGTTCTTCAATCATGTTTTTGTAGGTTGGGGATGTTGTTCATCATAAAGGAAGGAAAGTTTGGTTAGAGCATATGGATTGTTTATTACAATTGCAGACGCTATTGGAGTAACAATTGCATAGCCTTGTCCTTTTACTTTGGTATGTTAATTTTTTAACACTTGTGAGTTTTAGCAAGTGTATAATTTTTTATTACATAACTTCAAGCTCATATACCTGTTTTTTAATTGTAGATTGTGCATGACGAAGATTGATATCTCTCGTTTGTAGGACACAATAAGATTTTTTGTATTTGCATAATTCTTGTTCAATACTTAGTTTTGTCTTGATACAACTTTGTGGTGGGTACATAGCTTGGTTGTTGGTACTCATATAAGTATTTGTACAACTTCAAATTTTGTTTTTTCAAATCAATTCGTAAAACTTTTATATATGCTTCTAAATGTAATATTACAGAAGGATTTTATAATTGGATGATGCGTCTCGCATTATAGTCATTTAGGACGCTTTTAGTGTTAATTATTATGGCCTAATAGGACACTTTTTGTATTACTTAGTTCATTTTTTAGGACACTAAAATTTGTTTTATAATTATATAACTTATTAAGACACATATTTTG
>NW_020201799.1:24154-33397 GCF_001531365.2 Cynara cardunculus var. scolymus
ATTTTATAGGACTATGGAATTTGTATCATAATCCTAGAGTTTTTTAGGACACTCAAATTCATCTCATTAACCTAATACAACACCTTTAGATGAGACATACACATTTTTTGTCTTATAAACTTAAAAGTCCTATTAACTACCTTATTAGGACACTAATGAGGGTCCTATAAAGCCCTTTTTGTTGTAGTGTCACCTCGAACATGCAACATAGATTTTTTCCCACCTTTTTATATACTCAAATGCATACACCTACACATATGCTTCATGTGTATATATATATATATATATATATATACACACACACACACACACACTCTTATATATACATGTACATACACACATATCTATACTACCTTATTAAGCAAATTTACTCAAAGTCTTAAAATTTTAAATACCCAAAATACCCTTATATATCCTTACCTCTCCCTTTACTGCCTCCCCTCCCCCAAGACGTCTCTTCATTTTACCCGGCTCCCCTCCCCCAAGACCACGCTTCCGCTTACCCGGTTCCCAAGACGACGATTCAAATTTCTCTCCCTCCCTAAGATGATTCCCTTTAAGAGTCGTCCCTTGCTTCCCTTTAATCGTTCAATCGTCCCTGCCATCATCGTCCCTCGCTTCCGATTCGTTCAATCGTCCATCGTCCCTCCCATCACCGTCGCTCTCCATCTGCTATTTCAGGTTGAATCGTTTAATCGTCCATCGTCCCTCCCATCACCGTCACTCTCCATTTGCTATTTCAGGTATGAACATTTATCTGTTTGGGTTTTGCTTTTGGGTTTTGCTGATTTGGTATTGCTTTCATTTATCTGTTTGGGTGCTCTCCATCTGCTATTTCAGGTTGAATCGTTCAATCGTCCATTGTCCCTCCCATCACCGTCGCTCTCCATCTGCTATTTCAGGTATGAACATTTATCTGTTTGGGTTTTGCTTTTGGGTTTTGATTTTGAGTTTTGCTGATTTTGTATTGCTTTCATTTATCTGTTTGGGTTTTGCTTATGTTTTGCTTATGTATGCCAAGTGTTTGTTAAAAGGCTTCATTTACTGGTTTTGTTGTTTGGGTTGTACTCCATTGGCAATAATTGATCAAGAAAATCTTAAAAATCTTAAGCCTATAATTTCTGTTTAGATTGTACTCCATTGGCAAGAATTGATCAATATAGACCATTTTAATATGTTTGGGTTTTGCTTTTGGGTTTTGCTGATTTTGTATTGCTTTTCATTTATCTGTTTGGGTTTTGCTTATGTATGCCAAGTGTTTGTTAAAAGGCTTCATTTACTGACTTTGTATTGTTTGAACAATGCCAAGTGATTGTTAAAAGGCCGGACTTGTAGCAAATCACTTACTGATTTTTGTATTGTTTGAACAATGCCAAGTGTTTGTTAAAAGGCTTCATTTACTGGTTTTGTTGTTTGGGTTGTACTCCATTGGCAAGAATTGTCACGTTTGGAATTATTGATATCTATTCTCCAACTTGTGGACTGTTAGGCGATGGAAATAAGCTAAAATTCTGTGTCTATTTTTGGTTTGTCAGCCCAGCCACAAGTTACACATGCTAGAGCCTGCCTAACGAAGAAACTATGATGTGCAATATTTGAATGTATTAGTGCGGCAAGATAGCATGTCTGAACACGAACATGATCTCAATGTGGGTACCAAGAGAGTCCTCATATCTGCAGTATTCAAATATGCTGCTGAACGAATATTAATCTAAAAATGAACTACATGATGAGGGTAATTAGGTGTACAACTTGCCATGTACAACTTATACTTCCTTGATGGGTGGTATACCATGAGTTAGTGCTGACCACCAAGGAGTACATGTGACAGGTAACTTTTGCTGAAACTGAATTGGGTTTATTGTGTGTATTGTTGCATGTTATGATGGTTTGAATTTTGAAAATGTAGGTGAGCGAACTAAAACCAGGCTGGTGGAAATAGCACCTCATTATCAGCTGTAGGACGTCGAATATTGTATGTTCTCTCTCTCTCTCTCTCTTGCAAGTTTTAAAAAATAGAATGATTGAAATAACAGTTGGTCGTTGGCATATGATGATGATGATGTTAAGTGGATATCGAAGAAAATGCCTGTTGGGGAAGGTCGTGCATCGAAGGATTGACAAAAAGATAGGAGGAGAAATAGGATATATATATATATATATATATATATATATATAAATATAGTTGTTGCCTGTAAATACAATTTTGTAAATCTTGTTGTGCAAGATGAGAGAGACCTAGGTCATATTGTTTCTCTATAAATACCTACTAATCCTGGTGATAGTTAGTGATTAATATTATAGTAGAGGATAATACGTAAGAGTGAAATTTTTTATTTTGTAAACAATAACTTTGACATACAAGTTGGGATTAATCTGTATTATGGATCATGGATATGTTTTTTCCTTTTGTTGGATGAATGTGTAAAATAATGAATCCCAACTAAACTAATGGCAACTTTAGTAATTTGGAGAAGGAAATTTTAATGATTGCATCTGTTTCAAGATTTGAGTTTTGGGGTTTGATTGTTAGCATCATTGGATAAAATAAGATCAAACTAACTCTGGGTATGAGGGATCAACTTTATGAAATTTAAACTACTACCTAGGGACGGACCCAGAAAAATTTTCAAACGGTGGCACCATATAATTAATATAGTATAATATACATCTAAAAATAATTATAAAAAATATGGTTTTTATAGTACCGATAGAGCTGTAAACGAACCGAACATTCAGCAAACCGTTCGTGAACCGTTCGGCGGGAAGTTCGTTTATTTAATAAATGAACGAACATGAACTATTTTTTTGTTCGTTTAACATGAACAAGAGTCTCGTTCGTTCATTTACCGTTCGTTTATGTTCGTTTATATTCGTTCGTTTATGTTCGTTTATATATTAAGTTTAATATATTATCTTTTATTTATTTACTTTGAATTCAAATAATATTTATTTATGTTTGTTTATGTTCGTTTAGCCCATTCGTTTATGTTTGTTCGTTTACGTTCGTTTAGGATGTTTACGAACGAACATAAACGAACACGAACACACCTTATTTCTAAACGAACGAATATGAACACAAATATTTTCGTTCGTTTACCGTTCGTGTTCGTTCGTTTGTTCGGTTAAGTTAAACGAACGAACATGAACAAGCCTCCGTTCGTGTTCGTCCGGTTCGTTTACAGCCTTAAGTACCGATAAACAACTTCTAAACTTGTACCCGACGCATCTTCATCTTTTGAAAACGGTCAATATATACCCAAAAATAATTACAAAAAGTATGGTTTTGATTATTTGGGCTTTGTTTTGTTTGGGTTTTAGTTGCACCATTTGGATTTCAGGGAAATACGGTAGCACCTTCTAAAATGATACGGTAGCACCTTCTACAATGATACGGTAGCACCGTTAACAAACCTAAATTTTTTACCCTTCGGCGGCGAAATAATACGGTGGCACATGCCACCCATGCCACCACATCAGGTCCGCCCATGCTACTACCAGCAAGTAAACCATGGTGTTTGCTATGAGGGATCAACCTTATGAACAAACAATATATATTGCTCTTGTTGTACGACCAAGGCAATGCAAGCAATGTAAAAAAATATATATACTTGAGTGTGTGCATGTATATATATATATATATATATATATATATATATATATATGGGAAGGATATTTTACGAACCAAGCCATTTGTACAAACCGTGAAAACCGTCGATTTCATTGTTTATTTTAGTGAATTCTTTCATGAAAAAGTTTCTAATAATTCATTATGGTAAAAATGTTTCATGAAATTCTGCTGGACAAATGGACTAAAATGAACCACAATCGTTGGTGCATGGGGATATGACTCTTTTGGGAAGAAGATGCTTTCTTTCTATTTGTTTAAAACATCAAAATATTTGAACTTGTTTGATTATTTGATTAGTCCTGGGGATACATTTGTATTCTAAAAATAAAAGGTGTGTTGCAGGCTGTGACTTGTATACTTGTTGGCAATGGAGTACCTGATGGGAAGATCTTGAAGAACTTTCGAGACCCACCAAGTAATCGAGTGGATTGTTGTACAATTTTTGGGGGAATCGAGTCCGAAATCATAATATAACACACCATTTTTGAGATGTAAATGTACAATTAATTGTTACCTACATTAACATAGAATAGAAGACGTCCAAAGGCCGGGTTCGATGCTACAAGTGTGTGCACGAATCGATGCTACAAGTGTGTGCTACAAGTGTCTTCATTTTTTTGAAATTTGTAATCTTCTTCATATGGGTGTTGCAGCAGGTTCACAGTTTCATGTTCTTGCTGTTGATGATAGCATCATTAATAGAAAACTGATTGAAAGATTGCTCAAAACCTCATCTTTTCAAGGTAATTTAACACTTTCATGTTCTACCCTTTTTGATTCAAATGCTTTTGAGTTCAAGATTTCAATATTTTGTGTTCCATTTATGTGTTAGCAGTTACAACTTTGGATTCTGGAAGTAAAGCTTTAGAATTTCTTGAGGATTACATGAAGACATGAACTCCAATCAACCCTTTGTGTCTCCAAATATTAATCAGGTATTTAATCTTGACGATTTTGATTCCATTTTTACGTGTGTTCGAATTATTGTTCATGAAAATCTTTATCGAATTTTATGCAGGAAGTTGAAGTGAATCTAATAATCATAGATTATTGTATGCCTGGAATGACAGGCTATGATTTGCTCAAGAAAGTTAAGGTATGATACAGTCCAATAATCGTAGATAGTTATATTACTCGGTTTCAAATTGAAATCGAATCACATGACTTTGAAAACCGAACCAAACTGAGCTTTTAAATTGAATTCAGTTTGGTTCAGTTACTTTGCTTAAATACACAGCAGGTTGTACAAAGAGTTCAGCACTAAGCACACCTTGAAACATAAAACCAGGTATAAACCACTTATAAGTACATAAAACTTCACACAACCTGTTCAATCAATATCAAGTAAATAGAGTAACAATTGTTCAAACTCACACTTCCTTCATTAACAAATTATAGAAAGCCAGATTGATTTCTCAATAGATCTAAGTAAATCCGAATGATAAAAATGAACACCTATATGAATTCACGCAAAGGCAACACAACTAAAATCGCCCCATTTTGTTCACGTATAAAAGCTTTGTATCATTTTAACAACACAACTACTTACAGGTTTTGTCCTCAGATTCTTTATGTCAAGCTCCTTAGGTATTTCTATATTTCAGTTTTCTTTCTTATTCTTATAACAACCTTTAATTTTATATGAAGCATCTGCGCAACCTTTAATTTCAAATCTTGATTTTCTATATTCCAACATCCATATTGGATTGTCAATGTCACATTCGTATTGAGTCTACCTGCATGTGAAAGTTCAGTATATATGTACACTGGTGAGTTCTCTAACCATTTCACATCACATGAGAAAGAGGGGAATTTGTTTGTTGGTTCAGTTGGACTTTGTTCCCGAGGCCTATAAGTAATGGGGCTGTAGTAGGACTATTAAGATTAAAGAAAGAACAGGAGTGGTGGCAAACTTCTTTTCTCTATCCTCTTATTTTTTTTATTACCCCACACCTGGCTGCTGTGCTATTAGTTAAGATTCCAGAGCAACTAAAAGGACTCGACTATATGATTGAAGACAACAACTAAAATTCTTTACTGTAACAATCAAACAGGTAGATATGAGCAAATGAAGCCACTTCTACTGTAAATATGATTGGAAGACAACAACTAATGATTCTTTACGCTATAATGTATATGGAGTAAAAGGAAACTATAGAACATAGTTAGAGTCAAAGGAATTGCTAATGTAAGCTTTTTTTGAATTGTTCAAATTCGTTGCTTGATCCTTCCTCATGATATTACAGGCTAGAAGGTATAGAAGCTCATTACAAGAAAAGGAAAAAATACGATTACCTCTTCACCCATAACAAAGACATTAGGATCAGCAGCCATTTACTCATCAAGAGCAAAGTTCAGAGCATCTCGTATTGTCATATGTACAACTTGAAAAGTAAACTAAAAACCCACATTTCCTAAAATCTGGTAGTAACACCAAGTCACCAATATCACTCTTTTGAAGTTTTGTTTTTGAGCTCAGAATCCATTTATTTGTTATCAGTTGTCTAATAAGAATACATTGTTTCCTGTTTGAGGTGTCTGGGGTATTGTTGAAGATCTGAAGAGATAATCGATACCCTAAATGTGTTATTTTTTCTTCAATTTGAGTTGCTAATTGCTTCCCTTTCTTTAGTTGTCTTTGAGGTAAATATCCTCCATACTGCGGTAACATGGTTTAAGGCAGCAGCAAAGGTTGAGCAATCAAGAGTTTTGGTCATCAAGTTTCTTCAATCCTTTGTTTTTCATAGTGTGTGTGTCTCTCTCTCTCTCTTCCTGTATATACACTCGTCTACAACACTGTTTTATATATATATATATATATATATATATATATGGGACCCGTTACAGTCCTAAACTTATTGTTTTCAGATTCTCTTGGTTAAATCTAATGTTGCTGGTTCTGTAGCATTTCTGAATGCAGGATTGTTCTTTCTTCTTGTAAGCTTTTGCAGTCCTAAACTTTTGATTTAGATTCTTCTTCTTCTTTCTTCTTGTAAGCTTTTGCAGTCCTAAACTTTAGATTTAGATTCTTCTTCTTAGTCTTACCCGGTAAGTGGGTGCAACGACTCTTACCACGGTATTGTGCATTTTTAAAATGGGATGAAGCATATATGTAAATTAGCTTTATTGGTTTTTTTGGTTTTTTTATTAATCTCTATGGATTTCGACTTTTTGTTATTGTAGATATGTCAATTGGCAGCGAATGATATGGGACAAGACAATGACATTGGACCTACGGAACATGTCGGAGAACAAGACAATGACACTGTTGGTGCATGAAGGACTAATTGTAGGTTTGGTATATTTAACAATTACGGGTTTGTTTGCATCGGCTAGCAATGATAAGATAATGGCATTTGGTTTGATGTAGTTTGAGTTATTGGTTGTTTTGTATGTTGTTCAACTTTTATCTATTCTAGATAACTGTTGTGGATGTTGTTTTTTGCTTTTAATGGAAGTTGGTTGGTTTGGCCAAAGTCCATTGATGATATCTTTTGGTAACTAGAAACCCATAATAATCCATTTATTTCAATTTGGAAATGCTTAAATTGAAGTTTGCTTTAATCGAGTTTTTTTGTTATTCATTTACATCCCTATTCTGAGCTTTTAAAATCATATCATTCTCTTTCCGGTAGTTAGCTTAATTTTATAATCGTTTATAATAATTTTACTTTCTGTAACATTGTGCGGGTATCATTTTAGCTACTTGATTTGTTTGCTACTTGTGAAATTATTGTCGGGATCTAATGATTTGCTATTTGAGTTTTGTTTGTGGTTTCTTTGTGATGTTGGACAATTGGACCGTTATAGTATTTAATGGAGTTTGTACCGAGTGTTGAATATACATAAGGTATTATAGCACCTGGCAACAATACTAAAAGTAAATTATGATCCTAATTTTCAAGTCTCTAACCATTTATAATTGCTAGCTTTTGTTATATGAGTATGCTATTTGCATTTTTTCCAAAAGAAAACTTCTCATGTACCGGTTAGCTAATGTATTTCAATGACAATTGAATGTCAACGAAATGGATTTTGACTGATTGGTTGTGCAAGTATTTGTAGCTATTGTGTTTCACACGCAGTGATCGTTTCCCGTTGCATCGCATGGGTATACAACTAGAAGTTAATAAATCAAACAAAACAATCAATACTTCGTATGAGAATTAAGATTGAATGACAAAACGAACTATTTAAAAATCAAATTAAAAAATCGACACAAGTTGACAAACCAATGAAACAATTCATGTATTATTCGATGAACGTTGAATTTGAAATTAAATTTTAATAAAACTTTGCAAAGGAAAATATATGTATATACTTATCATAGTAGTAGTTTTCAACTCATAAACATTAATAGACGATCTTATATTGGTGGTCGGTGTTTTAAAGTTTGGACAACTAATTGACCTGAGACAAGTTTTGTTTGTTAACATGTTGATCATAAAAGGTTTTTTTTTTGCCAAAAATATGTCTGTTCGTTCAAAATAACATATTCATATTCAGACCGAAAGGAAAAACGTTTTCCATTTGGCTTGGTCTTGCTATGACAATCACGTGTTTATCTGTTGTAATCGTCAATCGCTATTCTCGATTACATAAAACTTATACCCCGCCGCATTGCGCTGGTACACAACTAGTATATACACATGCATACAAACACATACACACATATGTGTGTATATAATATATATATAGGGTCATAATATTTATTTTGTTAACCAAGAAATTAGTGTAAACTTTCTTAACTCAAATGGATCAATCAAATTTCACCACACTATTTGGTTTCATCCCACATTTGTTACATGCTTGAAGGATATTTTTGTAAATTTGTTTAATTAAAAAAACCGTTTAATAGATAAGTTAGTTAATATATATAAGAAAAACCTTTTAATTGATATTTTCCATAATTACGGGAGGTTTTTATATTTAGTTAATTTGAATTGATATTTTTTCATAATTATCTCATAGATAATAACAATCAAGACTGCTTTTGAGAGAAGTAGAACCTCCATGCCTGTAAGACTAGACTGGTTGTGCTTTGTTTAGCATAGAATTATCTTGATATTTAATAAAATTTGATTAGTAAGTATTCCTTTAGATGGTGATTTTTAGATACAATTTTCTTGAAGTATATATGTCTCTGGATTAAAAAATGTGTGGGATGTTGTACAAGTAAAAGAATTAGGCATAAAAAACAAATGAATTAAATGATGCAGATGACATTCAGAAACAAGGCAAAGCAATATCACCATGATCAAAATCAAGAAAATAAAGGTATTGGAATATTTCATCCCTAACTGCTGTTATATATATATATATATATATATATATTACACGTGATAAGAATGTTATTCTGTTTTCATAAAATGGAGGTATGCTCATTTGAACCTACATCTATATATATATGTATGTATAATGATAAATTAGAAACGTACTCGCACAATGCAACGAGATACATCGTGATTTTAATATTTCGTTTTATTCTTTATCTCAACTGATGTTATAATATGACTTTATGTGATTTTGAGAAAGCGATGATGTTTTTATTTTTGAATAAAATATATGTTTGAAGATATCATAAAAATTTGACAAAAATATATCGATATTAG
>NW_020201799.1:36132-47907 GCF_001531365.2 Cynara cardunculus var. scolymus
TATCATCATGAAGAAAATATATTTGGTATTAAAGAATCTAAATATGTGATCAAGTTACACATATTTGGTTCACTTTTATATTAATATTATGCCACATTGTCAACAGAAGAATAAAAAAACAAATTTGAAAATGWGACCATAGCAGATGTCCCAATTTCATGCATCAATCAAGCCCTACCAACTATGGGTGTGTGAGTATTTGCCTTAACAAGAAGTACATGAAGAATAAAACCATAAATATGATCTTACAAGATTATTATAATTCAAACTTCTTTTTGAACTTAACTAAAATCTAATAGTAGAAGACGATTCAAGAAACATATCAAAGGTTTTGAAATGCCTTCTCTATCCAAAAATCAAAACAAGAGAAGGATCACATCAATAAAGAGTTACTAAGAACAAAAGCCATGGTAAACAAAATAGCTCAAACTATTGAAGTATATTTGAATCTGTAACTCAAACCAAACACAAAAAGAAATTCAGAATGTTATTCAAGACAACAAAACTAATGATAAGGTCAAAATGACAACACCCACCTGACTGAAACATCATAAGCTTTCTTCGTTCCATCAGGTCTGCATTGCATTTGGACAAACATAAACAAAGTGCTAATTTTTTTTGGGGAACCCCAGAAAAAATTTATTAATAAAAGAAGAGAAATTACAAGGGCATACCCATTTTTACAAGATCAAATCGACAACACCCTAAAAAGTGTTTTTGAAAAACAACTAATAAAGGCCTATTCAAGTATCTCAAATTAGAGAAAAAAAAAACCCAACATTTAAAATGCCATAAGCCCATCCACCTGAAGGTGTTTATTCAAGTCCAAGATATCTTCTTGAAGCCCAAATCATACAATAGGAAGCCCAAGTTGAGGATGCAAGACTGTCCAAGTGTCCATTAGCAGAAGGGATTAGTATTCGGCCCATGTAGTGGAATATAATCTTAACAGCCCARTCCTCATAATAATAATAGGCCCAAGATATTAAATCTTTAGGAGTCCACCATAATAGATTATGGGCCCAATACCTCTTAATCAAATCAAAATACCATTTTTGGCCCAGATGTAGATCCATATTGTAAGACCCATCAATTCTCATTCTTTTCCACCAGATTACAACTTTGAGGTCAAAGAACATACAATTATCAACAGACTTCCAAAACAGCAGTTTTCTCCATTTAATTCTTGATGTCTTCAACTACTATGATGACAGCCAATTTCTTTACATGAGGCATACTATTTAGATCATCCTTATAAACCCCAAACAACAAAATAGCATAGTAGTTTACAAAGTCCATGCTGTCAAACCAAAAAAACAAGGACATAACCAAAGTTTTAATACATATGAAATGAACCAAACCAAAAGGATAAACCTTAGAGTGAGTATGAGACAAGACTTAAGCCAGGTAAACCCAAGTAGTTTAGTAGTCCACCTCATATACTGCATGAAAACAATAGACCAAACACAACAAGAACATGGTCTAGTATAGGACAGGAGCCATGAACTCAAGAGAGTAATAGAAAATAAAACCAAGATACAGTGCAAACAGGAACAAATAGACTTGACAAAATGCAAAAGTATAAAAATAAATAGATGCATAATCTCAATTTATATGATTCTAGTTAAAAGTCTATTACTTTATTCACATTTCTAACTCAATTCCAACTCAAAATCATACTATTAATAGCGAGTGATTACACAAAGAGAATTGATGAAAATACCTGATCAATGTGTTAACTTTCTTGGTCTGGATGTCATACATCTTCTTCACTGCAGCTTTGATCTTCTTCTTGTCAGCACGAATTTCAACGATGAAAACAAGTGTGTTATTGTCTTCAATCTTCTTCATTGCAGATTCTGTGGTCTATGGGTACTTAAGAATCTGATAGTGGTCCAATTTGTTTCTTGGTGGGGCACTGATGTGGGGATACTTGGGGTTCCTATCTGTCTTCAATGTCCTTGGGCGATGAAAGGTAACCCAAAAAAGAATGCAACAAAATTAAGAACACCCAGAAAAGAATTCAATAAAATTAACAAAATTTCGTCTCAAAATCAACTAACCAAGTTCAACTAACCAAGATATCAACAAGAAGAATATCGTCTCATAATCAACTAACCAAGTTCAAATTTCTACTGAAGAGTCAAGCTGCCTACAGATTCATGAAAGTAATTACTTTAACTCCTGAAAACCTTGAAGATTCTTTACTTGATTTACCTTGAATCTCAGGAATGGGCTCTACTCCTCCTTCATAAATCAGAGGTGCACTTGGAGTTCCCAAATCAGCTATTGGGGTTACCCTACATTCATCACTATCGTCAATTGAAATGAACTTTTATAAACCATATGACATCAATGAGATTTAAACTTACGTAGGCACTACGAGGTTGCAACAYATCACGCAGGCGACTGGCAGCTGAAACTGAACTTGGCTGTGTGCCGGCCCCATCAAACCCACTAATCCCAGTAAGTTTTCTGTTCTTTTGAGGAACTTCAACACAAAGATTCTCTTTTAGGAAGCCTCTATTMAAAGCAGACCTGTTGGGTCCAATTGGTCCAGGTAGTCTAACTGGATTAACAATATATATTTCTTCATCAAACCCTTCTCCCCCAGAATTAGTGCGGTCCATATCATCTAAACCAGACCCCACACTCTCATCATCAATTTCATAATCATCATCTTCATGTTCATAGTCATTSAAATTGTTTGTCTCAAGATTATGAGATCCAAGAAGACCCGAATGGAATTTAGGGGGTGGCAATAGATAGATGACTTACAAGTTGTAGAATCAAACGAAAGAGGAGATTTAGGAACCAGGTACTCATGATCAACCACAATCTCACTTAGAGGTGAGCTAGKTCGATGTTGTTCTTTCTCTRACCCCTGATAGTATCATAAAAATTGTTATGAACAGGACATTAAAGATTCAGTTTTTCAATGAAAAAGGCAAGAAAAGAAGCATACTTGATATCAGTAACTTTAGAAACTTACACAAAATTGTGTGGGTGTATGATTAAGAATCTGAAAAACATATAGAGGCCTTTCTTTCCCGRTATGATTAAGGTAGTATAGAWTAGTTTCCCTCCCCATGGTTGTGATGCCCCCCGATCCCCCCTACCACAAGGGGGAATTGTAGAGTAACAACTGYTRTWATCGGYAAGCACGCTAATACACCTATCGGTGTCACCATCCACGCTCTTTGATCACAAAACACCAGGAACAWGACTGCACAAAAGGCCACCATCATTGCACTTGTAGAGAGGAATAAGGGGATGCCCGTTTCTTGATTGCTTCCACCTAGTACTGTAATTGCTGCTGCAAATACGATTGTGGTAATTAGCGCAGCAGTGATGCTGCATGATTCTGCTGTAAACATGGATATCTTGAAATATGCCTAAATAGACATTGCTACCATTGCTACAAATAAAATAGACATTCATTCTGGGTATTAAAAAAAAACATAAAATTGTCAACAACGTTATTCTTTTTGGGAGGAGGGGAATAGGTAATACATGGAGATCATAATCTTCACTAACTGATTAGTATAATAGCTGATAAACATAAGAATCGAATAGAACATATTCAATTCCACTAAGATCCTTGAGAGCTTACTGAATTTCCTAATCTTATGTATATCCATCACTAAGACCTGCATAATGTATTATCGGTCCCAAGAAAATAAATGAAAGAGGATTGGATAAAAAAAGAACTTGCATTATTAAAATAAGAAGTTAACCGGTCTATCAAAGTAGTTGCGTCCTCTTTGTTATATAAGAAGTTATATGTATCTGGACAACAAGTGTAGAACTGAGTGTTAAAATCACATCATACAACTAACATGACTACAATAAGTAGGTGTAAAATAGATTTGGATATGAACCTCAAGATAAGAACATACACACACAAAAAACACGTTTTCATTTTGCCGAAAGTAGAGCATAAGATTGGAGAACGGCATATGGGTAAAAAAGTGAGCTGAATCCTGAATGTAAAGAAAACACCTCTTCTAGATGACAGAATATGCATTTGGTTAACTGATTAAGCCATATTACGTAATGTACTTCATTTTCTGACAAACCAGGCCGCCTGAGAGGCAGATCTCTTCGTAGCGAACGATGGTGACTCTCTGGCCATTGAGTAGTTCTTTGGCCAAAATCGATRATAATCGGCCAAGCATATGGCGAGCGTCCACCACCACCTCCCGTGTGCAAATTCCCGATCTCGACACCATTTTCTCACCTCTCTCACTTTCTCTCTTACGCCTCTCTTCTCTCCAATCTCAGCAAGATGGAGTGGATGTGTGTATGGAATTACGGTTAYRATGTTAGGGTTTAAGTTGTGTAGGTCATGTGGGCCTGGATTTGAAACCCAAGTCCAAATTTCACAAAGCTAAGAAAGTGAAGAGAAGGAAGATGAGGAATTGTGGTGGAGGAGAGCAATATGGAGAGACCTGGAGGAGATGAACCATGGTTTTGAAGCTTTGCATTTTGAATTTTGAATTTTGGATTTTGAATTTTGAATTTTGAATTTTGAATTTTGAATTTTGAATTTGAGTTGAAGAAGTGTATCTAAATGACAAACGTAGGAGACAGTGACAGGGAAAAGGGGCCTTAAACCTTCCAAAGTTGGGTTTAAAATCCTTGCATGAAAAACTTGTACATTAGACTTTGTAAGTTGTGATTAAGAGATTTTTTAAATTTAGGCTTTAAAGAGCAGTACTATGTGCTTAGAGGGTTGTACTTAAGACTTTGTCTTAAATGCTTATTAATGTAGTATAGATATAAATAATAGGATGTGTTTGGTGCAAAGGTTGCTCAAGCAAGGTTCAAGGAGGGTGTGAGTTCTTATGAGACCATTAAATCTGAAAGAAAGAACATCAAGTAAATGAAATGGAACACATTTACAAGTTGCTGAGTACTAACCCATAACCTTTTATTAAATTTTATTATAGCATGTCTTTTGTGGTTTTGACAAGTAATGTAAATAATAATAATAATAATAATAATAATAATAATAATAATAATAATAATAATAATAATAATAATAATAATAATAATAATAGTCTTATTTGTTTATTAGACTTGACTATCTAAACCAAATTAATCAATACTTGTTGGGACCGTGTGATGTAATTGTATATAAGAATAACCTTGGTATCTCAAGGAAAACGCTATTTGCATCCTCTATGTGTGTAATGTGTTGAGAATATAAAAAGTAGATATTGATACAAGTGAATTAATGTATTGAGAATGTAAAAAGTAGATATTGATACAAGTGAATTCATGTATTGAGAATGTAAAAAGTAGATATTGATACAAGTGAATTTGGGAATTGATTTAGATTTTAGACTTCAGACGTTTGTCAATTTACAAAAACAAACAGTCTTATTGATTCAGATTTCAGACGTAGAAACAAACATTCTTATTGATTCAGATTTTAGTTGTAAAAACAAATAGTTTGACTGTTTCATATTTCAGACTTCAACATCACCTCTTATAAATCAGAAGGAAAATCGGACTTTAGACTCCAACACCTCTTAAAAAACAAACGACACCTAAGACTACATCTCATTAAGCCACAGTAGAAAAGTGGTTCAAAACCTATGTATACAACTTCCTCGTCTAGCTTATTAGTAGTAGATAAAATTCTAACAAATTTCAAAAAGTAAGGAGTGATAGAAAGAGTTTACTTACAGCATACAATGTAAAACATATGATGTATACACCATTATGAAGAAACCAGCAAAGGCATATGCTGTTCCTATATGTCAAACCATTTCGATTAGAATAATCTTCATTTTTGTCATGAAAGCAACAATAAAAATCACTTATTTTAAGCAAATCTCAACCAAAACGGATCCAGAAAGAACCTTGAAAAAATAAAGAATCGGAGAACCATGAAATAATGGATGAAAAAATATATCAAAATGGTTGTTAAATTGATGATAATGAAGTGATCATTTTTTTGGTATTAATAAATTGTTAAAAAAGATAATATTTATTAAATTTGTAAAACATCTTAAATCTATATGTTTGAACTATTTTAAAACTAACTGCTAAATACATTCTAATACATAATAAACATAATCCTTACTAATACAAAAGTAAGTGACAAATACATTCGAATACCGAGATATTCATTGAACCATATATTCATTAGAATAGATGGACGATTGAGATTAGGTTTGCTAAGTTTGACCTAATGTGATGGTTTGTTAACGTTCTATGCTATGTGTGTGTATGCGTGCATGCGCTGTATATGTGTGTATCTATGTAGTCGATATATGTATGTGGTGAACTTCAGTGGCTCTTAACAAACTGTAGTAGGCCTTGAAGGTCGTATTAGACTCGCTAGTTCTTAATGAACTGTATTGGACATTCATGGGCTTTAGTGGCTCTTAATGAACTTAATTGGGCTTTGATGAGCTTTAGTTACCCTTAATGAACTCTAATAGGCCTTGATGGGTCGTATTGAACTCAGTGATTGATAATTAACCTCATTGGATCTTCATGTGCTTCAGTGACTCTTAATTAACTATATTGGGTGTTCATGGGTTTAGGTGGCTCTTAACAAACTTGATTGGGCCTTGATGGGCTTCAATGTCTTGATTTTGATGAACTATTACGGGACTTGATGGGTCGTATCTGGCTTAATGACTGTTAAATGAACCTCACCAGACATTCATGGCTTTCGATGACTCTTAATTAATTGAATTAAGCATCGGTGGATAGTTCGTAATGAATTATATTGGTCCTTAAAAGGTCATATTAGACTTAATGATTGTTAATGAACTATATTCACTACAAAAACAGTTGAATTTTACCCACAAAAATCACACAGGAAAATTTCCGTCAAACCCATAAAATACTTGGGTAACATATCATTGATTTGAGTTTCCCCCCACAATTTACCCATCAACTTTTGTGATTTAATGATGAATAACCCTTTTAACAAGGGATTTGTCAGGGAAAATCTATAGAAAGTCTTCCATTTAATAATGTATTGGGCCTTCAAGGGTTAAGGTGGCCCTTAATGACATGTATTGAGCTATGATGGGTTACAATGGCTTTAATGAGTTATTGGGTCTTCATGGGTTTAAGTGGCACTTAATAAATTGGGCCTTCATGGGCTTCAATGGATCTTAAAGAATTGTAATTGGGTCGGTGAAACCTCGTTTGTATATAGCAATATTGGTATGTATGTGTCTATGTAGTATATATGTATGCATGTAGCAAATGAATAATATATATGTATATAGTAGGCATATATATATGCACACACATGATAAGGGCTTAATCATTTGAGAATTCTAAAATTTGTGAGATCTGAGATAACTTCTACCTTAATGTTTTGTTTCACATTATTTTTTCTATCTAAGTGTAATATTTAATGCATTGATTAACATATATTTGTTTCACAATATGTTGGTACAAATGTATTTGATTCACAATGTGAAACTCTTTTATGTGTCACAAACATGTCAAAAATGTTCACATTATAAACTGAGTAAAAGTAGCACAAACACAAACAAATATATGTTAATCAATCTCCTAAATCACAGTGTTGATCCTCTCTCTCAGTGATTTGATGATAATCCCTTTACCTTATACGAAGTATTATTGTTTCTGTCTTTCAGTTCCAGCGATACCTCAAGAAGACAAAACTCACATCAAAGAACCTTTAGCAAAAGTCGAAGACTGAAACTGAAGATTAGAGACTAGCGCATTCGTGATCTGAAGTGCCATTCAGTGATTACAACCTGCTCAACATATGTGTGAAGACTGCCCAAGCCTCAATGAATGCTGAAGAGACCTTCAGGGTTATTTCAGCATTCAACGATCAAATGAAGCTTGTTGTGCAAGATTGTTTTTGTCTTGTCCTTCCACATACAAAGGACAAACCTATACCCTTTGTAGAGTATAGTACGGTACAGAGCCGATTAGTTGACTCTACTATCCACCAACTCCATGAAAGGATGTTTGCTCATGAATAGGCTTTTGTACTATTCACTATAGCAAAGGACAAGTCTTTCTCTAAAGGCTTGATGTGTGTTCAAACCCTACTGCATTGCATTAAATGTACATTTAATGCAATGGGTATAAATAGATGTGTGCTCTCTCCATGCAGAAATACTCTAACCCTAATTCTTACGTGCATACGTGAAAGAACACACACACATATCTAAGAACACATACATTTATCTTCAAGCAACTTAGAATCCTTTTTCAAGTATTCTAAATAGTTCTTACCCAGAAAGAACTCATTTTCTTCTTAGTCTTAAACAACAAATATTTTCTCTTTACGAAGATCATTTGTGTGTAACTTAGATTGTTTAGATGGGTTATCTTTACCTTATCTTATTCTACATACAATCTTGTAAAATCTGTATTGATCCTTCTTTATCAATATATATTTTATATTTGAAAAGTTCACTGTGTTTGTATTCACCCCCCTTCTACAAACTGTTTCCAAATATCTTGTAGACCCTAATGGGACCAACAAGTGGTATCAGAGCAGTGTTTTCTTTTCTTGTTGTTTAGTTGTTTTTCTGCATTTTATTATCTCTTTCTCTCTAGATAACTTACTGCTTTCAAATGGCTTTACAAAACACAACGCAAACTTTCATGATAATGACCCTCTTGCCAAACCTCCCTGGTTAATCCGAGACAACTTTAGTCTTTGGAAGAATGGGATGTCCCTCTTTCTTGAAGGTATGGATCCATAAATTCCACACTATATAGAAAACGGACCATATGTTCCATTTGCTATTTCTTCGGCTGTTCTTGAAACTGCTATGACTGCCACAATTCCTGAACGGCAGATTCCGAAGCTCCCTTATCAATAGAGTGATGAAGACAAGAAGAAGATAGCTATAGACACTTGTGCTAGGTCTATAATAGTTATGTCTCCTGATGAGGTTTATCACTCTGTGATGAAGATGAGAACCTCAAAATCTATGTGGGACACTCTATGCGTTCAATATGAAGGAACCTCTCAGGTTCAAGAATCGAGGAAAATTAACTTAGTAAGACAATATGAAAACTTTCTCTATGGAAAGACTGAGACGTTGTCTGAAGTGCACCAATGGTTTAATTGTCTTCTTATCGATTTAAGAACTGTAGACAGAGAATATTCCAATTCTGAAACTTTAACGAAGTTTCTGGAGTGTTTACCTAAGTCTTGGGAAACTTATGTCATGTGTCTCAAGATGTCCAATGACATGTCCTCTCTCTCTCTTTAGCACCCTATATCGGATACTGCTCAATCATGAGCAGTCTTGACAGCTAAAAAGAAATCTAATCAAGGATTCCAGAGAAATAAAGAGCTCTCTGTTAGCTCTGATCTCTAAAGATACTTTAGCTGAAGTCCCATCTTCTTATTCTTCTTCAGTTCTTCCTCCTGTTACTGTCACTGAGTTAGATTCTACTAACTCTGAGGATCTATCAGAGTCTGATCTTGCAGACTTTGATGAATAAATGGCACTACTGACTAAATCTTTTAGAAAATTCGCTAGGAAAAGCAACTTCTGCAGATCTCCTTCGCTGACCATCTAGGAAAAGCCAAAGTTAGATAATATTGACAAGACTTCATCAATCTGCTACAATTGTCACTGCAAGGTCACTTTGCTGGTGAGTGTAGGTCTAAGAAGGCTGTGAGGCCATCTTCTAAAACCCCATCATCCTTCAGATCTAAAGATGACAAATACCTGAAGTTGAAGGAGAAGTACAATAAGATGAAGAGTTCCCAGCGAAAGGCCAAATATCTTGTCGCTGAAGAGCATGACTAGGCTGATGATAAGCATGGTTTATTACATGCTTAAAGTACCCATTTCTTGTGTTTAATAGGTAGATTTTCTTAGTTTATCCCAACTTTGAGTCATTTTTACTTCCTTATTTTCCATTTGTTATGTTTGGAGCTAAATGTGGTGATGGATTTGTTTTTACAACAAATTGGGAGTAGATGACATCTTTTGACTTACTATACTGCACTATAATGCTGCAACATTCCAGCAGCATTGTCCGGATCCAGTTTGGCTTTTTGGAGAAGTGCTTATTGGTTAAGCCATTGTCAAGGAAGGAAGTCTTAGCTGAAGAAGCCTTCGTTTTTACCCTCAAACAACTGGGGAAAAGAGTGGGAGAAGACCTTTTGGGATGACATTTTGTGATGGAGATGATGTCACCTTCCTAGTCCTTCATATGTACTTTCACCCCTTTTTATGTTTTTGTCTTTAGTATGATTTGTATGTTTAAAAGAGTGCATTGGGTGCCTCTTTTAAGGTCATCTCCTGGACATTTGATCTTTNTTTGTATGTTTAAAAGAGTGCATTGGGTGCCTCTTTTAAGGTCATCTCCTGGACATTTGATCTTTCATAATTTGTTTCAAAACTCTCTCAAACTCTTAGTTTTATATGCACGCTTTTAAGTTTTAATTTAATTATTGTTCTTCATCTTTTGTTATTTATTTATTTACTTTTATTGTCATTTACTTTCCGTCTTTACTTTCTGTCATTTATTTTCAGTCATTTACATTCATGTCTTTACTTTATGTCAGTTATTTATGTCATTTACTTTCCGTAATGAGTAGCTAATTCCATTAGCTCGGGTGTAGGGTGAAGGGTGAAATGTTAAACCAAATAAAAGTGGATGTTGTTTCGCAATAACAATGTTCCACTATTTCATTCATGTTTTATAAAACCAAGCACACTTCTTGACGAGTTGATCACTTTGAAAGTGTTAAAGTGTCATGGACTTAGAGATAAGCCATGATAAGCACGTCAGCTTGAATGATATAAGAGGTAGACTTGAGAAAGTTACCGACAAGGAGACTTGTCATTTATGTTTCTCAAACCTAACTCCCGACGGGTTGGTCACTCTCTAAAAGTGTCAAAGTGTGATAGATTCAGATATGAACTATCGTGAACACGCCAACTTGAATGATATGGGAATCGGCTCGAAAGAGTGATTTTTAACAAAGAGATTTATTTTGCCATATATCTTGAAGACACCAATTTGTCACTATCCCTGGTCCGAACACCACATAGAGATATGGGTACAAAACTATAATATAGTAAAACGGTGAAGTCCGAGAGGAATACCTTCAAGATAGATGGTGGAACTAGTTCTTCTACAACATTGTCTGCTGGATTTTGTGTTTATGTTTCACCCCAAGTCTTACACCCGTGCTACCTTTATTATTCTGCTTTATTATTCTGTTATATTATCTTTGTTAACTCAAAATCAGACTGAAGTCTTCAATTTCGTCATCTGAAATCTTTTCTTTCACTGGGCTCTTATTTAACTTTTGCTCCAATCCCTGTGGACGATATTCCGGTACTTGTACCACTTTATTACTTGGAAAGACGATATTGAGCCATATTGTATACTTGCTTTGTGGCCCAATCCTTTTGTCTAAAGGTATAGGATTTAACCGACCAGCTGATTCGTCTGATGAATCATCATCTGATGAGGAAGACACAGACTATCTCTACTTGATGGCCAAGGATGTCAAAGAAGAAGCTTATGAGACGTCAACTTCTAATGATCCCTCATTATCATCTCTTGCTCAAGTATATCTTGTGAATGAACCCTCTTCTTTTTTCTCCTCTACCCTGTCAGCTTTAGATACGCTGACGGTGGACCTTTACAATGCCCTGAATGTCAAATCTAAATCATAAATGCTTAATCTTAATCTTCAAGAACAGTTGAAGATTTGTCATTCAAAGATCAAAGAGTTGACTAAGATTGTTGGTCCCAAAGGGTCTACAAGAATACTAA
>NW_020201800.1:0-1427 GCF_001531365.2 Cynara cardunculus var. scolymus
TTTTTCAGGGTAAGAAAGATTTTCGATGACACATGTTTGAAGACGTGTCACATTTGGAAATTTCAATCTTAATTTGTGTTTAGTGATGCAATTTTGTCATTTTGGGATTGTAAACTCTGGATGGTGATGTAATGAAATTTTTAATGTATGGTTGTGTTTCTTTATACTCTATTGCTATGAGACTCTACCTGCCATACCTCGTGTTTCCGCTTTAGCGGGGTGTGACAGATGGACTGATTACTTAGAATTTCTCTAAGAATAGGGGATGCCACAGAGGCTTTGGTCTCGCAACAAGAAGCTCTGGTAAAGGCGAGTAGAACAACCAGAGGACCGATGGACAGATTGCTTAGAATCTCTCTATGTATAGAGGATGCCACAGAGGCTCTGGTCTCGCAACCAGAAGCTCTGGTAAAGACGAGTAGAAGCACCAGAGGACCGATGGATGGATTATTTAGATTTCCTCTAAGTATAGATAATGCAACAGAGGCTCTGGCCTCGCAACCAGAAGCTCTGGTAAGGGAGAGGAGAAGAACCAGAGGATCGATGGACGAATGGCTTAATATTTTTCTAAGTGTAGGAGTGGAACCAGAGGCTCTGGTCTTGTTACCAGAAGCTCTGGTAAATGCACTATGAGGAACCCAGGTTTTGTTACCAGAGGTTCTGGTAAGTGCTTCAGGAGGAACCAGAGGATTGATAGACGTAAGACCTATAAGTATTCCAAGTATAAAGATTAAAGCCAACGGTTGATAAAAATAGAATTCCATTGGACTGTCAGAAAATCGATGGATAAGAAATCCATCTTTAAGGACTTTAGTACAACCAGAAGCTCTGGTAGTGTAACCAGAGGTGTTCTCTAGAGGATCCAGCATGATTGTTATGACTTAGTTTAGTTTAGAAGCTTCTAATGTATCACTAAGTTCTTGCTAGAGGATGCACTTTAGTAACTAAGATTGTTCATGACACAGATCTCTACGATGTCTTCTGATCCGAGTGAATACTCCGCTGATGAATCCGGTTATGTAGTTGATCGCTCTAGAAGGAACTCAACCCGCAACGAAGAAACTGACCCGTACATGCAAGACACAGCATCAAGTGACGCAGCGGCTACGCCCCAAGTATCTTACCTACCCCCAACGGAGTCGGCACCTGATGTTCCACCACGAACCCATCATGGCCCAAGAATCAGAGTCACGCCCAGAAGGAGTGTCCCACTACCGCAGCGGGTGACGTTTGAGAACTCTTAAAGGGTGGTAGGGGAGTCATCCCGACCCCATGTAGGGAGTAGAATGACTCAAATCGTGATCGGGATACCTGCGTCTCACCCTCAAGGGATGAACCCAACTGAAAGAGAGTGGGTGAGGAGGATTGCAGCTGACACGCAAGTACATCAGACTCAGCTTGGTTGGTGGTTAGGAGGCTGTATAAAT
>NW_020201800.1:4602-7033 GCF_001531365.2 Cynara cardunculus var. scolymus
GGTGAATACCAGTTTGAAGGCCCAAATCCTAGAGGATCAAAAAGAAGCTCTAAGGAAGGAGAATTTGAAGAATGAAATTTTGCATGGCATAGAGTCCAAGTTTCAGATGAAGTCTGATGGGGTGTATTATTTAGAAAACAGAGTTTGGATACCTAAGATTGGCAATCTTAGACCAACCATTATGGACGAATCTCATCGATGAAAATATTCGATTCACCCGGCAGCAGACAAGATGTATAAGGACTTAAGATCATATTATTGGTGGCCTGGAATGAAGAAAGACATTGTACTGTATGTAAATAAGTGTTTAACTTGTGCAATAGTCAAGGCTGAACACCAGAAACCTTCTGGTGTACTCCAACAACCCGAAATTCCTCAATGGAAATGGGAACATATATCGATGGACTTCATAACTAAGTTACCCCGATCAGGAAAAGGGCATGATGCTATCTGGGTGATTGTAGATCGATTGACAAAATCTGCTCATTTCTTGCCAATCCGAGAAGATTATAAGATGGAGAAGTTAGCTCAGATATATATAAACGAAATCGTCGCTAGGCATGGGGTACCTGTTTCCATTCTATCGGATAGGGACAGCTGGTTTACGTCAAGGTTTTGGCAGTCACTTCAGCAAGGGATGGGAACTCGTCTAGACCTAAGCACTTTGTATCACCCCCAGACTGATGGGCAAACCGAAAGAACTATCCAGACCCTGGAAGATATGTTGCGCGCCTGTGTTATAGATTTTGGTGGAAGTTGGGACACGCATCTTCCGTTAGTGGAATTTGCGTACAACAACAGCTACCATACCAACATCCAGTGTGCACCTTATGAAGCTTTATATGGGCGCAAGTGCTGATCTCCACTGTGTTGGTCAGAAATTGGCGATAGGCAACTAACTGGACCTGACGTTATCCAAGAAACTACCGATAAGATTATGGTAATTAGAAATCGACTCAGGGCTGCAAGGGATTGTCAGAAAAGCTATGCCGACAATTGGAGGAGACCATTAGAGTTCCAAAAAGGTGATAAAGTTTTTCTAAAGGTCTCACCGTGGAAAGGAGTGATGCATTTTGGAAAGAGAGGCAAGTTAGGTCCTCGTTATATTGGTCCCTTCAAAATAGCATAAAGGATTGGGCCAGTGGCATACAAGCTGAATTTGCCATCGGAATTAAACGCAATCCATAATACATTCCATGTATCGAATTTTAAAAGATGCTTATCAGATGAAACTCAAGTGATGCCACTGGAAGACGTGCAAGTTAACGACCAACAGCATTTTGTGGAAAAACCCCTAGAAATCATGGATAGAGAAGTTAAGCAGTTGAGGCATAACAGGATCCCTATAGTAAAAGTTCATTGAAACTCCAAGCATGGACCGGAGTATACATGGGAAAGGGAGGACATCATGAAAAGCAAGTATCCCCACCTATTCTCAAAGCCAACCATTATTTGAATCTTGACGATTAAATTTCGGGACGAAATTTTTCTGGCTTGGGGAGACTGTGACAATTCTGCATTTTTGGAAATTCAGGTTAGTACCTTATTTTAGGATCTTTATTGAAAACTAAGCCTTTCTAGAATTTAGCCTCGATGATCTGAGATCATCTTGCTTATCTCCCAAGAGTAGTTTGTTAGATCATGTTTCGGCGGGTAGCTAACCAAGTTAGTTTATGCAATGCCAAATAGTCTTGAAATGTTCCATAAAAATAAAGTTGATATTCAAGTCCAATCTTTTTATATTAAGCTGCCAATTAATTTTAAAAGAGTGGAGTTTTAAAATCTTTTGTTTATTTAAAATTATTAGGGTCTAGTATTTAGAAAATAAAAGCATTTTGGGCTTGGGCCTTTAAAGGCCAGCTCATTCCTTCTCTAGAAGCCCCATATAAATACCCCTTTTCTTTTGAAAATTCTTCATTCTCCAAAACTCCAACTATTCCGTTCTCTCTCTTTCTCTCTAACTCCATCACCTTCCAACCGATTCTAATCCTCCTTGCAAAACTCAAGACTTTTGCTGTTCKTGRGACTCRTTCGTATCAACCTGTCAAGAAAAGGTATGTTTTAAAGTTGTCCTATTTTCTTTTAGATATCCGAAAGTCTTTATCCTTCTCTCTACGTAATTCTTTAAGTAAAAATTTTGGGATTTGAAGATGAGAGATTATTCATCCAAGACATGCATGTGTCTTCGTTGGGATAATAATCTATGACCCATGTTATTTAATCTCTAAGAAAGAAGGAGAAAATCCTTGCATGTGTGGTCCGATCATATTTTCGGATGATAGAACCTGCATGCATCTTTAAATCGGATGTCTCTTCTTGAAATCTCGTTGAAATCAGAATCTTATTTGTTTTGTTTCTTCTCTGGAATTTATTTAAAGTTGATGATTTTGTGTTAGAATTTTGACTCTTGATAATGTTAAACCTGAGACCC
>NW_020201800.1:8014-13395 GCF_001531365.2 Cynara cardunculus var. scolymus
CCAACTCTTTGTAGTTGACTTTGTTTTATTCCATGCTTTTCAGGTTCTAAGTAAAGTTATTTGGATTTTGGGAGCATACTTGAGCATGGATAGATTAAGTCAAGATTTTGATGTGTTTTGAGAACGTTGTGTAAAATTCTAATTTTAGTTATGTCGATGAACTACTTTGTTTTTGGAAACAACTTGGTATGGTGTTATTTATAAACTGTTGCTATGACTCGCTTGCCTGTTACATCTCGTGTTTCCGGTTTAGCGGGGTGTGACATATTAATTGCTCTAAAAATAGTCCAGAAATATATATTTTTAAATGTCCTTTGCACATAAAGTTACCATTTGGACAGAATGTAAATTATGTTTCTGAAATTTTTGGTCTCACAAGTCACTGTCAAAAGGAACCTTCGATAAGTCATTTTGTGTCCAAATTTTTATAACAACAATAATAATTAGTTAAACAGATTTTTCCAGAATATCAAGAATTTTGGATGGGTTTAAGGTACTCATTAATACCTTACAACGTTGAGTGACACAGTCCCCAAGACATATTGCACACTTTTCGAGTGACGGCCATTTGGGGGGTCTAAGCTCATCATTTTTTAGTGATTTTAAGTTTATTCTAAATCTAATACATAAGGCTAACTTCCAGAAAAAGAATCACCCATTTTCAATTAGTTTTGAAGAAGATATAACCGATTTAAGATGCATGCAAGATTCTATCAGCAATGCTCTTTTTGCACCATAATCTTGTATCAAGAACTTGAAGGCTCAAACCATATTGTCTTTAAGTGAGACCAGTGGCATTAGAAAGATAACTCATCAAAGTATGTTTTAGAAGTAAAATCAGAACATTTGGACTTTTATTTTGAAAGATACAGTCGACACAAGTGCTAACAGAATCTGTCAGTTTTCAAAATACWTCTTTTAATGATTAAATTCCACATGCAATGTGGTTTTCTCCTACTTTCTTAGAGTTCAAAGATCGTGGATCATAGATTATCATCATTTTGAAGACATTTTCATGTCTTTGATGTATAGTCTCCCCTTTTGAATTCTCCAGAAGTTTACTTACAAAGACAAGAAGTAGGTGTAAAAAAAAAAATGAGAATCTTTGTTATTATACAAAGGTAAGATAACTAGTCTATTACCTTTTTCAAGATTGACAGATTTTTAATGATGCTTGAAGATGAAATCGGTTGGAGGGGTATGGTTTAGAGAGAGAGGTTAGGGAGAGAAAAGGTCTATGCAAAATGAGGATGAAAAATGGGAGTTTTCAAAGAATGTGGGGTATTTATATGTGGGTTTAAAGAAATGAAATGGGCTGCCCTTATTAGAGCCCAAATCCATACTTGTTTATTTTTTAATTATTTTAAATTATTTGGACATTCAAATAACACTTTTTATAATTTAATTTGGACTTTATAATATCAACTTTGTTATATTAGGAGCATTTTTAATATATTTGGCATTACATAAGTTAACTTTATCAGTTACTCGTCGAAACAAGGTTTTCTGAACTATATTTTGGAAACTAAGACAGATGAATTCTAATCAACATGACTAGATCCTAATAAAATATAATTCTAAATATAGAAACCCTATAAAGGTGCTAACCTGACCCTCAAAAAATGACGGATCTAACATATCAAGGAGAGGTGTACATTTGGATATAAGGGTGGCATTGGTACATGTGTGTGTTATATAATATAACTTCTACTATCATATCCCTTAAGATATCATGGTCTGGAATCTTTATTTCTTTGTGACTTAAAGATTTAGGATTAGGATTCTTATTGGAAATCATAGTCTAAAAGTTAAAGAGAAGGAGGTAACAGGTTTGGCCTGAAGCTTTGTATAAATCTTGATTTAATAAAAAAGGTTTACAAGTGGCATAACCTGTTGGGATATGATATATTGTTTGTAAGTAGTTATTGTTGGCTTGAAAAGTGAAAGGTATTGACTTTATGTTTTTATTTGTTCATATATTCATGATATATATATATATATATATATGAAAGTCGTTTTATTTAAAAGATTTGGTGATTTTCGCCCTGCAATAACATAAATAGGGTAACTCACTAGACCTTTCGGTCTAACCCTCGTTTTTGTGATTTTAAATATGTATTGAAGGAAATGCTGAAAGTAAGGGAAAAGGGAAAATGTGATAATTTCCCTATATGTTTACCTGCATGAAGAACGGATGATGACATGTTTAGTTTTGATAGATAAATATGGATTAATATAGGAATTTGTATTTTGAATTTTTGGACCATGTATGTTATACTGGTAGATTCTTGTATTAAGGGACCAATGTTGGGATATAAACATGTATTTCTTTTGTATGAAGTATATATAATATGCAATGTGTGGTATGGGGTGTTACAGAAAGTGGTATAAGAGCCTAAGTTTAAGGGATTTAGGTATTCAACAGCATGATACCTAGACTTAAACTGTTTTATTGCATGTTAAGGGTCCTAGACATAGTTAGCACCATTGGAAGTAAATATGATGGGTTGAAAGAACAGTGTGTAAGGTAAATTTTAATTACATCTGGCCAATGCAATTATGAATTTACAGATACACATCTGAACTTGAATACTTCATTATATTTGGGAATGTGAATACATGATTATTAACACTAAAATCTGCAGATGTCTAGCCGAACCCGAAGATCTGAAAGAATGGCTCGTCTAGAATCTGAGGAAAGGGAAAAATCGCCCATTAATCTTCCGACTAGCACGTCTGGAAATAGAGGTCGGGGAAGACAAAGGGGACGAGGCAGAGGAAGAAGTCAGTCTCAGGGAAGGGGCCGGACCGAAGTTCATTCTGAACATGAAGAATCCCATTCTGGGTATATTCAAGAGAGATCGGTGCTATAACCTAAATATGTAACCAGGGACATGTTGGCTGAAGAAATGGGAAAGTTGCGGGAAACTCTGACTTCTATTATGGGATTCTAGCCAGAGTAGAAACAGAAAGAATAGAAGTTCATCCCTCGATACCAGTTACTCACAATAAGGAGGGAGATATCAAAATGTTTTTGGCATGCAAGCCACCAACATTTTCTGGGGAAAGAGATCCAATGAAAGCTGTATGCTGGATCAAAGAAATGGAATCTGTGTTCAACACCATTCAATGTCTGGAAACAGATAAAGTTCGATTTGTTGTTTTTGTATTAAAATCAAATGCTTTGTTCTGGTGGGAAGTTGAATCGTCGGCCAGAATGGATGTTTTACAGACTTTGTCTTGGGTAGAATTCGTGGACCGATTCAAGAATCAGTTTTTCCCTAAAACCGCTGTTAGACAAATGGAAGGAGATTTTCTAAAGTTGGAAGAAGGAAATGGAACAGTTCGGGAGTATACCGAAAGATTTATTAAATACTCTCACTTTCCTGAACATTATGTTTCAATAGAATCCAGAAAGATAGAAAGGTATATTTGAGGTTTGAAACCCTCAATTAGAGAGTTTGTAATTGCCATGAACCCCAATACCTTTTCATTAACGGTAGATGCGGCTGAGGTGACTGAAAGAAATAAGAACCGACAACCAGAAGGAAAGATTATAGATAAAAGAAAATGGGAGGGGCCATCATCTTTCCGAGGACCGAAAACAGTAAGATATGATAACAGATCCTAGCAGAAGACAAGTGAGAAAGTCTGCTCACAGTGTCAACAGGTTCATCAGGGTGAGTGTGAGATGGACCCAAGAAAATGTTATAAGTGCGGTGAAGCATGCCATCTGTCCAGAAGTTGGCCGGCCAATCGAAGGTGTTTTAACTGCAATTCTCCGGATCATATTCGACCGAATTGTCCCTTGTTAAGAAATCTGCAGTTAACAATGGGGAGTAACGCGTCGGGTACACGGGGAAGGCCGATGGTTAATAGAGGAGGGCAAGGAGGGGCGCAGGGACGGTCCTTCCAGATAACTAAGAACGAGGCAGAAGCATCACCTGATGTAGTAACATGTACTTTCCTCCTGAATTCAATACGTGCTAATGTGTTATTTGACTCTGGTGTAATCTTCTCATTTGTATCACCATTGTTTGCTCAAACTGTATGTCTGAATTTTGTGATACTTGATGATGATTTAGTAGTTGATACTGCTAATAGTCAGGAAACTGTTACTAGTATGTTCGATAACTGTAATATTGTTATTAATGGCTGCGAACTATCGATTCGGTTATTCCCTATGCCAATGAAAGAGTTCGATGTGGTGGTGGGTATGGACTGGTTGGCAAAATATCAGGATACTATTGTTTGTAATCAGAAAATAATCAGAGTTACTCTGCCAGACCAAGGAACAATTGTTACTTATGGAGATTGTTAGAATCACCATACCAGTATTTTGACAGTAATGAAAGCTCAGAAAAGCATTTGGAAGAGGTACCAGGGATATTTGGTTTATGTAATTGATATTAAGAAAGAAAAAGGAAAAGAGGAATCGATTCCTATGACAATTCGTCACTTTGGGACTTCAGGTTAGTACCTTATTTCAAGATCTTTATTTAGAACTAAGTCTTTCTAGGATTTAGCTYCGATGATTABAGRTSATCYTGTTTAATTCCCAAGATTAGTTCGTTAGATCACGTCTCGGTGGGTAGCTAACAAAGCTAGTTTATGCAATGTCATATAGTCTTGAAGTAGTTCACATAAAATAAAGTTGATATTTTTAAGTTCCGTCCTCTTTAAAAATTTAAAGTTTCCAAAGTCCCATTTTTATATTTATTTGCCAATTAATTTAAAGAGTGGAGTTCCCTTTTAAAATCTTTTATCAAATTGCTTTGTTTGTTTAAATTAGTGGGGTTTTATTATACAAGGGAAATAAAAATATTTTGGGCTTGGGCCTTTAGGAGCTAGCCCATTTCTTCTCAAAATGGCCCATATAAATACCCCTCTTCTTTTGGAAAATTTTCATTCTCCAAATTTCCAGCCTTCTGTTTTGTCTCTAACGCCATCACCTTCCAGCCGTTCCAATCATCTTGCAAAACTTAACATTTCGCTGTCTTTAAGAGCTTGTTCGAAAGCTTCGGTTTAGAAAAGGTACGCTTTAGAGCTGTTGTATTTTCTTAGTAGTCCGAAAGTTTTCATCTTTTTCCCTTCTCGATTCTTTAAGTAATTTATGGGATTTAAAGAGGATAGATTATTCATCAAAGACCTGCATGTGTCTTCTTTGGGATGATGATTTGTGACCTAAGTTTTTCAATCTTTAAGAAAGAAAGAATCAATCCTTGCATGTGAGGACTGATCATATTTTTCGGATGACAGGTCTTGCATGCAGCTTTAATCGAATTTATTATCTTAAAAACTCATTGGAATCGGAATTTATTTGTTTTCTGGAGCTGTCGAAGATGATGATTTTGTGAATCTAAGTTCTTGAAATTGTTGAG
>NW_020201800.1:13820-15080 GCF_001531365.2 Cynara cardunculus var. scolymus
AACTGCTTAGTCGGGTTTATTATGTTTTGTTTTGACAAACTGTTATTGCACTTAGAATAAATGCTAAATTGATGTGCTTGGGAGTATATGTTTCCAAATAAAAGTCCCCGTCCGTAAACGCTACTTATTAAATCGGGTACATCCTCGGGCCGTGGTATTGTGGATAGCCGCTATTGTGTTGATAGTCCCACCCAGAAAGGGGTGCACAATTACGTACGTTTTTCTAGTCTAATCATGTGGAATTTGGACCACCGCTGAATTAGTACTCTATCGAACTGTTAGACCTAAGTAGTGAACGGGCTACTTCTGGTTGTTCGAAAATTAATGGGGCAAGTTGGTCAGGTAAGGCTCAGTAGCRTCTCAAGTTTTACATCGTATAGGATTTACATTTATTAAGTGCAAAGAATTCGCATAAGTTTGCTACTACTTGATTTATGCATTGAAACGTTTTATGCATAAGAAAACCCGTGAACTCACCAACTCTTTGTAGTTGAACATGTTTTATTTCCATGCTTTTCAGGATCTAAGTAAAGTTGTTTGGATTTTTGGGAGCATACTCGAGTCAGGATCGATTAAGTTAGAATCTGATGTATTTTGGGAACATTGTGTAAATTCTAATTTTAGTTATGTCGATGAACTTGTTTTGTTTGTGAACAACTTGGTATGGTGTTATTTATAAACTGTTGCTATGACTCACTTGCTTGTTACAAGTCGTGTTTCCGCTTTAGCGGCGTGTGACAGATTTGGTATCAGAGCTTTAGCTATAGAGAACGCTGGTTTTCTTTAAAAACCATCGACTATAACCACAGTTTTTCCAAATATTTTCAAGAAATTTGAAATTATACGATTTTAAAGCGGGTCATATTGTTACATGTCGCTTAAGCAGAGCCTGATCACCTGTGCTTAAATTATATGTAATGAGAAAAACTTAATGGATCTGAACTGAGGTATGGTCCAGCAAAAGAAATTGTTATAAAAAGCATTAGTTATGTTGCATTTTGAAGAATATCCATTGCCTAGGCAGGACCAGAGGCGAAGGGTAGTAAATCCCTTGAATAGGCTGCTTAGCGTTTTTCTAAGTATGATAATTGAGCAAGAGGCTCTGGTCTTTGCAACCAGAAGCTCTGGTAAATGCCAAAGAAGAACCAGAGGATCGATGGATGGATTGCTTAGTATTTTCTAAGTGTAGAGGTTGAGCCAGAGGCTCTGGTCTTTGCAACCAGAAGCTCTGGTAAGTGCCAAAGAAGAACCAGAGGATCG
>NW_020201800.1:16800-18496 GCF_001531365.2 Cynara cardunculus var. scolymus
TGTAGACCGTACCTGGAAAAATTCGTAATCGTCTTCATAGACGACATATTAATTTATTCAGGAAGCCGAGAAGACCATGAGCGACATCTGAGGGTAATTTTGGAAGTACTCCGAAACGAGAAGTTGTATGCCAAATTTTCCAAATGTGAATTCTGGTTACAGGAAGTTCAGTTTCTGGGCCATGTAGTCAATAAAAGAGGAATTCAGGTAGATCCTGCCAAGGTTGAGGCCATTGCGAATTGGGAAGCCCCAAGAACCCCTACAGAGATCCGTCAATTCCTCGGGTTAGCAGGCTATTATCGGCGATTCATCGTAAACTTTTAAAAAATTGCACAGCCGCTCACAACCTTAACCCAGAAGGACAAGAAGTTTATTTGGGGTGAGAAACAAGAGGAAGCATTCGAGACTCTCAAGTAGAAACTATGCAATGCGTCTATCTTATCCTTACTAGAGGGTTCGAAAAACTTCGTGATCTTTTGTGATGCATCACATCAAGGTTTAGGATGTGTATTGATGCAAAAAGATAAGGTCATTGCATATGCCTCGAGACAACTTAATGTGCATGAAAAGAATTATACTACGCACGACCTTGAATTGGGAGCAGTAGTATTTGCACTTAAGATATGGAGGCACTATCTTTATGGCACCAGATGCACCATTTTCACTGATCATAAAAGCCTTCAACACATCCTCAATCAGAAAATGTTGAATATGAAGCAAAGAAGATGGGTTGAACTGCTTAGTGATTATGATTGTGAGATTAAATACCATCCTGACAAAGCCAATGTTGTAGCCGATGCCTTGAGCCGAAAGGGAGGAATAAAACCATTGAGAGTGCGAGCTTTTGGAGCCTTGGTGAATACTAGTTTGAAGGCCAAATCCTAGAGGATCAAAAAGAAGCTCTAAGAGAAGAAAACTTGAAGAACGAGATTCTGCACGGCATACAGTCCAAATTTCAGATAAAGTCTGACGGGGTGAATTATTTAGGAAATAGAGTTTGGATACCTAAGATTGGCAATCTTAGATCAACCATTTTGGACGAAGCCCATCGATCAAAATATTCGATTCACCCGGGAGCAGATAAGATGTATAGGGATTTAAGAGCACATTATTGGTGACCTGGAATGAAGATAGACATTACACTCTACGTAAATAAGTGTTTAACTTGTGCAATAGTCAAGACCGAACATCAGAAACTGATAGGATCGATTAACTCAAATCTTATATTAACCCAATACTCTAAATGATCTATATGACAAACACAGTGCAGCGGAAACATAGTAAGAATCAAATAGAGCAATGAATCAAGAACAATGAAGAACAAGCAGACAATGAATAATAAGAACACACGAGAAAGGCTTCAAATGTATTTCAATTGAATTGAAATTTAGACGATTACAATCTTGGAAGCGATGCTGATTACAAAGGAAGAAGCTATTATTTATACTATTTCCTAACCGCTTGTCTGACATGACCTAGACGTGTGAAATGATCCAGGCCCATCCAAATAACGTGGATTACAAAAGTAGTCATGTGAGAAGCACGAGTAGCTAACTAACCTAGTAAAACAGCAAAGAACTATACCACAKAAGATATTGTTGCAGACCCTCTGTRAGTCATCTTAGAGGYTCTGCTGGATGTAACTTGAAAGCACTTGATTCTTGAGGATCTTCTTCCAGAACCTCTGTGATAGACT
>NW_020201800.1:19734-25248 GCF_001531365.2 Cynara cardunculus var. scolymus
GCTCTGTGTCTATCGCAGAGTACTTCCACACCAGAACTTCTTCTAAAGTAGTAACGGGCTCTGTTCTGACTTGAGGTATGGGAATCCTACTCATGGATTCAAATATTTCAGACACCCTACCTGCTGTAGAAGCCTCTGGCACCTTGAACTCTTCTTCTTCCAAAATTGGTCTCTGGGTCGATCCCTCTGCATGGATTGGTTTGACAGTTCCTTGCAGAGCATCAAACGTACCCGTGGACGTTTCTTGGACTTGTGGGAACATCGATGACGTGCCTTCTCCTTCTCTGTGGGGCATTGGAAATCTGCCCTTCTTTGCCTGAGCCTCTGCCAGAGATATTTTTAACTGTTTGAGGAGCTCAGGGTCATCGGCATACTTCTTTTCATCAATTTCCCTGGGGGTCTCTGTGCTTGACGACGACCCCTTCTGTGGAGACTCTACAACTTTGGCCTTTCCTTTGCCTTTAGGCTCTGGAGCCTTTTCCTTGCCTTTTGCAGTTGTAGGTTCCCCAATTTTGACACCTCTAGCAAGTGCTCTGGCAGGAGTCTTCTTTGCCTCTGAGGCTTTCGTCTTGTCCTTCTTCTCCCCCTCATGACGATCATGGTCATCACCTTCTTGATCGTCATGGTTCGTTTTGGCTTCTGCCTTACATGTATCCAGGGGAGCCTTCTCCAACCTCTGTAAAATTTTGATGGTCGCCTTCTTCGTCTTCTTTATTTCCTCATTTGCATGCTCAGAGGCGTGATTGATGTCTATCTCTGTTGCCCACTTCAGTTTGGAGACGCTTCTGTATATCTCGGTTCTGAGGAGGTCACCCTCTTTCACAAGTTGTGATGTGCAGTCTCTGATCGTTGTATTGGAGGCACGGGCCTCTTTAAGGAGTAGGGTGATGTTTTTGGTCACAACATTCCCTAGGGCTTCCACCATAGCATCTAGCTCTCTGCGAGTTGCCAGATGATTGATGTTGGCCCTTGAGGTGTTGGTGTCAAGGCCGTAAGTGACCGGAGAAGAGAACATCTCCTTGATCTCGTCTCTGAATGAAGAGTAATTCGTGTAGCCCGCAGAGACGAGATCAGCAGCAAATTAGGCGGTCATCTCTGTAAGCTCAGTCTTCAGCGTCTTGATCGAAGAAGGGTTGAGTGTCATGGCTTGGAAGGCCTCTGCAARGYCTTCCTTTTGAAGGACAGAGCTCTGAAGAGTTGAGAGGGTTGACTTGAGGTCTGCTGTTGTTGACGTCAACTCCTTCAAAGCCTCTGTGATAGGCGAGAGGTCCTGTGGCACCATTTGGGAGACAAATAAGCTTTTCAACTCATCTATCTTTTGGAATATTTCTGTGGCAAAGGTTTGAAGCTCCCCCTTTGTCACATACTTATCCTGGGAACCTAAATCACCAACACATGGTGATTTAGTAGCCTCGGAGCGTGAGGCGCCCTCTGTGGCTGGTATGTCGTAACCAACATAGAGACTTCCACTAGATCATCAAGCATCTCCCATAGGAGAGCCTACCGGTGTTCTGTAGATCTCTTGCCCTGTAGTTTCAGAGCCTAACATGGTAGATTGATCTAGTGGGGACARAGGGCGTTCTAGACCCTCTGTCTCTGTGGTCCTTACTTGTGCCTCTGAAGCACGTTCTAGATGTTCACTCATGTGAGGAGAGGCAACAGATGCCTCTCTTGGTTCTGTTGAGTCCATGGGCAAAGGGACTCTTGTCGTAAAACCTTCATCCATTTTGGGAGGATGAAGGAGTTGTATGAGGTTGCCCAGGTGTGCGATCCATAGAGGACGAAAGAATGTCCTCTATGGGGATAGACTGGGTAGGGATCGGCATGTACGTGCCTTTTTCAATAGAGGTTCCCTCTAGAACAGGGCCTCTAGACATGTGGGTTGCACTAGGGGGTGGGCTTGGTTGTGTGCCTTGGGCATCTTTTTCACCCTCACCTATATCTTCTTCTTCTTCTTCGTCGTCTTGGACGACTTCTGTCCCCAACTTTGATAAGTCAATAGGCTCTTGGAATTCCTTTTGGATCTTGGATATAACCTCCTCTATTTGTTCTGTTGGGGAGACTTCAAGAACGACTTTGCGCAACCTTATGCGCTTTGGAGTAGTGGTGGCCTCTGTCGGGCTCTTTAGGCTGCGGCCTCTGCGATCACAGGCTCTATATCTACTTGTTCTGTGACCACAGGCTCTGTTGGTTGAGCCTTCTTCATTTTCTTCTTCTTGGTCTTTGGCAGAGGTCCACTTGGGCCTTCTTCTTTTGAAGGCCTCTTTTTCCCTTTCTTTGTCACAGGAGAGTCAACACCCTTTTGTGTCTTCTTGGCCTTCTTGATTGGGGTACCTGGGATTCTAGGGGCTTCCTCACTCAACTTTCCAGCCTCTGCAGGCTCCTCCCGTTTTCCCTCAACTCTCATTTTCTCAATCTTTTCTCCTAGAGGGACTCCTATGCGTGGTGGGGTTTCAGGGACCGGTTCTAGTCGCCTGAATCCACGTCTATAGGCTTTTCTATCTTCATGGCTTAGGAACCTGAGCATGACTCTTGATAATGGCCTAGGGCTTTTGTACCCTTGCTCATGCTCTGTGGGATGAAACTACTTGAATGGATAGAGCCTCACATTTGGCTCCACAGCGGGGAGTTTCGCAGTCAACAGGTCACCAAAAACCAGACCAAGGAAACGTTGAAGGATGAGGTTGGGTTGATTCATGTCCTCCTTGGCCTTTTTTTGAGCTTTGACCTTTGATTTCTCGCCCCTCTGACTCGCGTACTTTTTCTTGATTAGGCCGACCATGTCCTCAAAAATCAGATTAGCGTAGTCCAAGGGAAGGTTGAAATATATCCCATAAACGATAGAGATCATCGCATGGGAGGTTTGGTCATGGCTACCCACCTTCCCTGTCAAGCAACAGTTGACAATGGAAAACAGAGTGTTCCAGACAGGGGGCAGGCCTTTGCGCCTAAATTGAGTCCTTTTGGTGATGGGGGTTGCATAAGAGTGAAACTCTAGGAATTTGATCAATTCCTCATCATTAGGAGTCGCAGCATAGGTATTCAATTGAAGATCCTCCAAGGTGGGCAGATGCAAAGCAGTTCTCAAAGTGTCCACATTTAATTCTAGTGGAACCAATGATTTATTAACAAGGTGTGAACCATAACCAACAATGGTTAACCCATAATGGTCAAGAGTTGTGAGGTAAGAACTAAGGATAAATTGGGTTAAATAGGTTTCAGGGGTAGGTTTAGTAGCGGTTAGGGCAAAGAATAATGGGTGGTTCCTCAAAACTTCAAGTAACGGAGAAGTAAATTCGGGAAAACCTGTAGTGGAAGGGACGAAGTAATAATTATTTGGCTTCTTGACGAGAATGACCTTCTCGTACTTGTTCTGAACGAAGGACAGTGCATGGGATGTGAGAGCTTGAGCTTGTGTCACTTCGTTGTCGCTCGACACATTCACAGATTGGGCGGAGGAGGATGAAGAAGACATGGTAGCAGGTTGCAGGTTTTTGCTTTGAGAAAAAAACGATTTGCAGGTTCGCCGGAGTGTATTTGAGAGTGGTAAAGTTTTAAGTGTGGGGGAAAGGGGTATTTATAGGAGGGAAAATTTTAAATTGAACCGTTTTAGTTACTAAAAGGTGTAATGAGTGGTTTTGAGTTGAAACGGTTCAACAGCTGTGACACCCTGTATTGGGAAGATGCACGATTGATGACGTGCGCCCCCTAATTCTGACACGCGCGTGTAGGATCTAACCCTTATCCACAGAACCATGAGCACCATACCAATAGACAAAAACTATTAAGAGAGTTCTGTCAGAGACCTTAGGGTAACAGAGCCTCTGTGATATGTGTCGGGCCTTCTTATAAGCTTACACCTTTAATTACCTAAATATTTTGAAAATCCACAGAGAGATGAGTGCTTGCTCAGCTCAAACTCACAGAGCCTCTGTTAGAAGCGCCAGAGGTTCTGATGAATTGACCTCTGAGAACAAGACACTTAAAAAGTTTTGGCACCTTCTGTGGTTTAATTTTCACAAACAAGACTCCCCCTCTGAGCCAGCTTCCATGGCTCCCGCTAGAAACAAAAACCATTTAAAATCCTAAGAAGAAGTGTCGACAGAAGATCCGTTCAAAGAGCTTCTGTAAGAGATCACAGAGGTTCTGCGAAAAGACTTCTGTGAACAAAAACATTTTCTTCTTCAAGAGGTTTTAACATTTTAAAACATATACTCCCCCCTCAAACTGTACACACATCTGCTAGGTTAAACCTGTTGAGCTAAGAATGCAAATGAAAAAATTATTCACGAAATGAAATTATATATAAAAATGAAATTTAAAAGAAAACTATATACAAAATGGAATAAAGAATTAAGACAACCAATAACTAGGACTCTGGACATGTCATTCTAATTTTTTCTAAAAGGAAATTAAACCTTTTCTCATCTAGGGCTTTTGTAAAGAGGTCAGCCAATTGAAATTCAGATTTAACAAAGTATAACTCGAYRTTACCTTCTTCAACTTGATGTTTAAGAAAATGGTACCTTATGTCGATATGCTTTGTCTTAGAGTGTTGAACTGGATTGGCTGAGGTTGCAATTGCACTCTTTCAATCACAGAGGATGGGGATTTTGTTGACAGAGTAGCCGTAATCGCGTAGTTGGGTCTGCATCCACAGATCTTGTGAACAACAACTCGCAGCAGCCACATATTCAGCCTCTGCGGTGGAGGTTGAAACACAATTATGTTTCTTTGACGACCAAGTCACATGTTTTCCTCCAAGGAATTGGCAGCTCCCAGAGGTGCTCTTTCTGTCAATCTGGCATCCACCATAGTCTGAATCCGTGTATGCCACTAGGTCAATGTTTGAATGCAGAGGGTACCATAGTCCAAGCATTGGTGTCTTCTTTAGATATCACAGGATCCTCTTGACTGCACTTATATGAGATTCTTTTGGATTGGCCTGATACCTAGCACATATACATGTGGAAAACATAATATTAGGCCTGCTTGCAGTTAAGTATAAGAGGGATCCTATAATACCTCTGTAGAGTTTGCACTCTACAGGTGGACCATTCATGTCCTTATTTAGCTTCTCGCCTGGAGCCATTGGGGTCCTCATGGGAGAGGCTTCGAGCATCTTGTACTTCTTCAAGAGGTCATGAACATATTTTGATTGGTTTATAAATGTGCCTTCAGATGATTGCTTGACCTGTAGACCTAAGAAGAAGGTGAGCTCTCCCATCATGCTCATTTCAAATTCATTCTGCATCAAAACCTCGAATTTTTTGCACATTGAAACGTTAGTCGCACCAAAGATAATGTCGTCAACATAAATTTGCACGAGCAAGATATCATCATTCATTTTTCGATAAAATAAAGTAATATCTGTCATACCTCTATGAAACCCATTGGAAGTAAGAAAGTATGATAAGCGATCATACCATGCTCTGGGAGCCTGCTTGAGACCGTACAGAGCCTTGTCYAAGAAGTAGACGTGGTTAGGATACTTATCACTCTCGAACCCTGGGG
>NW_020201800.1:26308-34905 GCF_001531365.2 Cynara cardunculus var. scolymus
GAAGCATTTACAACCAAACACATGGAAGAACTTGATGTTTGGCCTTCTATTATATAGAAGTTGATAGGGGGTCTTCTCCAAGTGTTTCACCACCAAGGACCGGTTTTGAGTGTAGCAAGCGGCAGAGATAGCTTCTGCCCAAAATGCTAGTGGCAGCCCAGAGGCATTCAGCATCGTTTTGGCAGCTTCAACAAGTGTCCTGTTCTTCCTCTCTACTATTCCATTCTGTTGTGGAGTCCTTGGGGCTGAGAAGTTGTGAGTAATTCCAACAGAGGCTAGGTGCTCTTCGATCACAGAGTTCTTGAACTCCGTGCCATTATCGCTCCTTAGTACCCTAACCTGAAGAGCATGAAGAACTTGCAATCTCTTTAAGAGATTGATTAGTACATAGGGAACCTGAGATTTCTTACGTAAAAACTCTACCCACGTAAACCTTGAGAATTCATCGATGAACACAAGAATGTACTTCTTTCCTCCAAGGCTCTACACAGAGATAGGGCCACAGAGGTCCACATGAAGCATTTGCAGAGGCTTATCATAGGAAGGATCAGACTTGGATTTTTGGGAAGACATTTTGAGTTTACCCATTTCACAAGCTGAGCAAAGATGGTCCTTCTCAAATTTTATGTTGGGTAGTCCCTTGAATAAACTCAGCTTAACCAGTTTGTCAAGAGTATGAAAGTTGAGATGACAAAACCTGGTATGCCAGAGCCAAGCTTCTTCATTCTTCATAGAGGACACCAAACTGACTTCTTCTTTGCCTTCTAAAGAGTCAAAGCATAGAAGGTACAGGTCTCCTCTTCTGTTGGCTCTCATCACCTCTATCAAAGTATCTGCCTTGTACATGATGCAATGTWTGACCTTGAAAAGTACATCCAGACCATTGTCGCAGAGTTGGCTAACACTTATGAGGTTGTGTTTAAGTCCATCCACATATGAAACTTGGTTCATTTTGATCTCACCCTTCACTATCATCCCATAGCCCTTAATCTTCCCCTTCTGGTTTCCACCAAAGGCTACAGAGCCTCCTTCTTGCTTTAAATACGAACATAAAAGCTCTAATGTACCAGTCATGTGCCTCGAGCACCCTGAGTCGACAACCCAGGTAGACACATGCTGTGGATTATGCGATCATACAACGTTTAATTTAGGTACCCACTTCCAATTGGGTCCTTTAGAATTAGAATGCTTAAGGTATGTCGTAACATCCTTTGGWTTGGCCTTACATTTCTTGGAAGAATTGCCAGAGTGTCTCTTATTCACCCCAGAGCTTTGACTCTTAGGATGAGAGACTAAACATGAAGAGTTGTGAAGGTGTGTGGAAAGAGTATGCATGATATCGAAACATTTACAAAAGGAGACATCACAAGAAACTTGCATAAACTGTTTATTAAATTCCTCAAAGAAGGGTACAGAGTTTTTGATTTAGAGCCCTTCCTAGGTACGGGCTTCTTATTACAAGACTCCTTTCCTATTCTAGGCTCCTTTTTGAAATGCCTTTTAAAAAACTTCTGTATTTGTCCCTCMTTTGGTTTACCTGCACTTACTGAAACAGAAGCTTTGTTAGACAGAGGCCATTTTTCCTTTTTCTTCCAAGTATAAGTAGGCTTCTGTGTTGAGGAGACAGAGCTTTGAGAATTACTTTGCTTTGGAGTTTCTTTCTTACCTTTCTCAGGATCAATAGCAGTCTCTACAACTTGTGTAGGACTTGCTTTAAGATCTGAGGCATCTTCATGCTTAGACGTAGCCTTTCCAGAGAGCTYAGAGTTAAAAACGTTTTCTAAGAGAGACTCATTTACAGAGGGCTCTGTGATAAAAGAGGGAAAGAATTCCAGAGCCTCTGCGGACAATTTTCGTTCAAGAGGCTGACCAAAAGAACAGTTTTCTTGAGATTCTGGTTGACCAAACTTGAAAATTCCTATTTGATCCTGTCTCATGAATTTCCTTGGAATGAAATCCTTCTTTGCAGAAGGTGAGAAGGAWTCAATATAGTCTTCGTAAGCTATATTTTCAAAAGATAAACACGATTTAGTGTCTGGTTCAACCAATAGTTTTCTCCTCTTGAAAATTGGCTTAGATTTAAAAAATTTTCTTTTCAAATTGTTTGAGGATCTAAAGGTATTCTCTAGAGTTTTGTTTSATTTGAAACCRGGTTTATTATCAAATTCCGAGAAMCCTAGACCTCTTCTGCCCAAATTGACCTTTATTTTTTTATAAATATTTTGAGCCTCTTGAAATTTCTTTATTTTTAGCTSTCTGTCAAGCACGTCTTGATGTAAAAATTCTCTTTCCTTTTGAAAGAACTCCTTCACAAAAGTAACATTGCACTTCTCGTGCTCCATCTGTCTCAACTCTTCCACCTTTATTTTCAAATCTTTTTCAACCTTGGCAAGCCTTTGTTTTGAAGAATTTTCTAAGTTTATAAACTTGGCTTGTGCTTCTTCGAACATTTTAAAAAATCGATTTTTTTCCTCTATGAGCAGAATTACTTATTTTTCACAGAGAGAAAGTTTGTCTTTAAGATCATAATGCTCCAAATGACATATATCGAGATTGTCCATGATCTGTGTGAAAAACTCAAAAGAATTAGAAGAGGAGGAAGTAGATACCTCTTGGTTGTTCCTGTCAGAGGAGTCTGACTCGATGTCCGCCATCCCGCAGAAAAGCTCTTCCTCTGTGTCCGAATCTTCCCATACGAGAAGACCCTTCTATTCGTCATCGTCAGAGGACTCGTCTGTTACTAGCTCACTTGATTGAGCTAGCAAGGACTTCTGCTGATAGTATTCAGCCTTCTTCTTGTAGAAGTTTGCATCTTTTGGACCCCTCTGCGGTGCCCTAGGTCCTTTCGACCAGCAGTCTGCTGCAAAGTGGCCTGGTTTGCCACACTTCACGCAGCCATCTCTTGGCTCTTCCTTCCTCTGCTCCTCAATCCTCTGTGAGGGCTTCTGTTCCCTCTCTCTTCGTTCTGATCTCTATCCTTCTGTAAAGTTTCTTCGATTGAAACTTTTGAACTCTTTTCTTTCTCCACCCTTCCTAAACTCTCTCGTGATCAAGGCAAGTGTCTTCATCATCTCCTTCATGGAGACTTCTTCCTCAGAACTTTTATCACTCTCTGCAATCAGAACCTTCTTCTTCTTCATCTTCTTCTCTTCTTCCTTCTGTCCTTCCTTTCCCTTCCCAGAGCATCCGTCTTCAGCAACTAGAGCCAGAGGGCCACCAAAGTTTCTCTTCATTTGCATAACTTGGGACTCTTGGCTCTTGATACATCCAAACAAGTCTGCTAAAGTCCATGTTTCCAGATCCAGGATGGCCTTCATGGACATTGTGATATTCATCCATTCATCCCCAAGGATTTTCAAGAATAATGAGTTTTTCTCCTCTGCCGTTCTTGGGATGCCATACCTCTTACAGTTGTTGATTAACGTGTTTAATCTCGAGTAAGTATCTGACAGAGACTCACCATCGTTTGCTTTAAAGCTGTAATACTCGTCGATGCAGATTGAACGATTGTTTTTAAGCGTTTTCCTTCCACCTTCAATTAGCTTCTCCAGTTCTGCCCAGATCTCCATGGACAGTTGACAATGATCAATACACTTAAAGATGTCATTAGGAATAGCCATAATCAACAAACGTTTGCATTTGCTTCCCAACTCAACGATAATCTTGTCCTCATCGCTCCAGTTTGCTTCAGTACGTGGTTCATAGTGTTCTGGAATTTCTGGTGTTGTTCCAGTTGCTGGAACTCCAGGAATTAGGTTCATGGGAACATAGGGAGGATTGTAAAGAAATTCACAGATCCGTGGATGAATACCTTCTAAAAAGTTTACCATACGTACTTTCCACTGTGGGTACTCCTCACGTATAAGCGTAGGAGGTTTCGATTGTGAACCAGTGCTCATAAAGGAATTGTTGGCTAGATTTTCCATTGAGAGAAGAAGAACAATATGAAAATGAAGAAACTGATGAAATAGTGAAAAACAGAAAACCTGAGAAAGAAGACTTGTGTTCTTGAGAGAATGAAGATTAATATCAAGAACATAATAAATCGAATTAGAATTCGATTCCTGCTCTGATACCAAATGATAGGATCGATTAACTCAGTTCTTATTTAACCTAATACTCTAAATGATCTATATGACAAACACAGTGCAGCAGAAACAGAGTAAGAATCAAATAGAGCAATGAATCAAGAACAATGAATAATAAGAACACACGAGAAAGGCTTCAAATGTATTTCAATTGAATTGAAATTTAGACGATTACAAAGGAAGAAGCTATTATTTATACTATTTCCTAACCGCTTGTCTGACATGACCTAGACGTGTGAAACGATCCAGGCCCATCCAAATAACGCGGATTACAAAAGTAGTCATGTGAGAAGCACGAGTAGCTAACTAACCTAGTAAAACAGCAAAGAACTATACCACAGAAGATATTGTTGCAGACCCTCTGTAAGTCATCTTAGAGGTTCTGCTGGATGTAACTTGAAAGCACTTGATTCTTGAGGATCTTCTTCCAGAACCTCTGTGATAGACTGCAGAGGTTCTGTCGTCTTTAACTTGTATGCTTTCGATACAGAGGACCCGTATCCAGAACCTCTGTGATAGACAACAGAGGTTCTGTCACTTTTGACTTGTACGTTGAACTTCTGTTTATGGTCCTCTGTGAATTTCTGTGGTAGGCGTCTTCTGTCGACACTTGCAGAAATTACTTTTTCAATACTTTTACATTTGAATGAAATGAGAGCTAACAGAAACCTTCCGGTATGCTCCAGCAACCTGAAATTCCTCAATGGAAGTGGGAACAAATATCGATGGACTTTATAACTAAGTTACCCTAAACTGGAAAAGGGCATGATGCCATATGGGTAATTGTAGATCGATTGACGAAATCTGCTCATTTCTTACCAATCCGAGAGGATTATAAGATGGAAAAATTGGCTTAGATTTATATAAACGAAATCATCGCTAGGCATGGAGTACCTATTTCTATTCTATCGGATAGAGACAGTCGTTTTACGTCAAGGTTTTGGCAGTCACTCCAGCAAGGGATGGGTACACGGCTGGATCTAAGTACTTCTTATCACCCTCAGACTGATGGACAAACCGAAAGAACTATCCAGACCCTGGAAGATATGTTGCGCGCCTGTGCTATAGATTTTGGTGGAAGTTGGGACACGCATCTTCCGTTAGTGGAATTTGCCTACAATAACAACTACCATACCAGCATCCAGTGTGCGCCTTATGAAGCTTTATATGGGCGCAAGTGCAGATCCCCATTGTGTTGGTTAGAAATTGGCAATAGACAGTTAACTAGACCTGACATTGTCCAAGAAACTACTGATAAGATTATGGTAATCAGAAATCGACTCAGAGCTGCAAAGGATCGTCAGAAAAGCTATGCCGACAATCGGAGGAGACCATTAGAATTCCAAAAAGGAGATAAAGTTTTTCTAAAGGTCTCACCATGGAAAGGGGTGATGTGTTTTGCAAAGAGAGGTAAGTTAGGTTCTCGATACATTGGTCCTTTCGAAATAATAGAAAGGATTGAACCAGTGGCATACAAGTTAAGTTTACCCCCAGAGTTAAGCGCTATCCATAGCACATTCCTTGTATCAAATCTCAAGAAATGCTTAACGAACGAAACTCAAGTGGTGCCACTGGGGGATGTGCAAATTAGCGATCAACTGCATTTCGACTAAAAACCCATAGAAATTTTGGATAGAGAAGTTAAGCAGTTGAGGCGTAGCAGGATCCCTATAGTAAAAGTTCATTGAAACTCAAAGTATAGGCCAGAGTACACGTGGGAAAGGGAAGACTTCATGAAAAGCAAGTATCCCCACTTGTTCTCAAAGCCAACCATGAATTGAATTTGACGATTAAATTTAGGGACGAAATTTTTCTAGCTTGGGGAGACTGTGACAATTCGTCACTTTGGGACTTCAGGTTAGTACCTTATTTCAAGATCTGTATTTAGAACTAAGTCTTTCTAGGATTTAGCTTTGATGATTAGAGATCATCTTGTTTAATTCCCAAGATTAGTTCGTTAGATCACGTCTCGGTGGGTAGCTAACAAATCTAGTTTATGCAATGCCAAATACTCTTGAAGTATTTCACATAAAATAAAGTTGACATTTTTAAGTTTCGTCCTCTTTAAAAATTTAAAGTTTCCAAAGTCCCATTTTTATATTTATTTGCCAATTAATTTAAASAGGGGAGTCTCCTTTAAAATCTTTTATCAAATTGCTTTGTTTGTTTAAATTAGTGGGGTTTTATTATTTAAGGGAAATAAAAATATTTTGGGCTTGGGCCTATAGGAGCCAGCCCATTTCTTCTCAAAAAGCCCCATATAAATACCCCTCTTCTTTTGGAAAATCTTCATTCTCCAAATTTCCAGCCTCCTGTTTTCTCTCTAACGCCATCACCTTCCAGCCGGTTCCAATCATCTTCCAAAACTTAACATTTCGCTGTCTTTAAGAGCTTGTTCGAAAGATTCTGTTTAGAAAAGGTACGCTTTAGAGCTGTTCTATTTTCTTAGTAGTCCGAAAGTTTTCATCTTTCTCCCTTCTCGATTCTTTAAGTAATTTATGGGATTTAAAGAGGAGAGATTATTCATCAAAGATCTGCATGTGTCTTCTTTGGGATGATGATCTGTGACCCAAGTTTTTCAATCTCTAAGAAATAAAGAATCAATCATTGCATGTGAGGACTGATCATATTTTTCGGATGTCAGGTCTTGCATGCAACTTTAATTGAATTTATTATCTTAAAAACTCATTGGAATCGGAATTTATTTGTTTTCTGGAGCTGTCGAAGATGATGATTTTGTGTTAAAATCTAAATTCTTGAAAATGTTGAGCTTGAAACCCCCCCCCCATCATTGCTACCATTCTTGGTGCATGCAATCGGTGTTGGAGGCGTGTGGCTCAAGGTTGTAGAGTTCTTGGAAATAGGTTTTAAACCCACTCAAAATATCTTGATTTTGGTAATTGGCGGCTGTCATCATTATTTTGGGATGACTTAAAATGATGTCATTAATAGGATTTTGGAAGGTTCTTTTTTAATAAATAATAAAATATTTGCTTTATTTTATGAAAACACTTGATGGCTTGCATTGAAATCAATTATGCTCTACCTTAGGCAAGGAAACCGTTTAGTAATGTAGCGCTGGTTTGGTCTGTCAAGAAGTTCGAGCGAGCCTAGAAAGCTTCTAAAGGAAACCTTCGGATATTCATCAAGCTTGTGAGTTCTTACGACCCCACTTTTTAGCTTTTGTATATTTTATAGGGGAAAAGCATGAGATTGAGCAAACTTTGCATGTTTATGTTATATGAAATTTTGGGTCTAAAGAACTGTTTAGTCTATGCTTTGCTCAAAACTTTTGGACTAAGGGACTGCTTAGTCAAGCTCTCTTGAAACCTCTGGACTAAGGAACTGCTTAGTCGAGTTTATTATGTTTTGTTTTGATAAACTGTTATTGCACTAAGAATAAATGCTAAATTGATGTGCTTGGGAGTATATGTAAACGCTACTTGTTAACTCGGGTACATCCCCGGGCCGTGGTATTGTGGATAGCCGCTATTGTGTTGACAGTCTCACCCAGAAAGGGGTGCACAATCACCTACGTTTTTCTAGTCTAATCATGTGGAATTTGGACCACCGCTGAATTAATACTCTATCGAACTGTGGGACCTAAGTAGTGAACGAGCTACTTCTGGTTGTTCGAAAATTAATGGGGCAAGTTGGTCAGGTAAGGCTCAGTAGCGTCTCAAGTTTTACATCGTATAGGATTTACATTTATTAAGTGGAAAGAATTCGCATAAGTTTGCTACCACTTGATTTATGCATTGAAATGTTTTATGCATATGAAAACCCATGAACTCACCAACTCTTTGTAGTTGACCATGTTTTATTTCCATGCTTTTCAGGATCTAAGTAAAGTTGTTTGGCTTTTTGGGAGCATACTCGAGTCAGGATCGATTAAGTCAGAATCTGATGTATTTTGGGAACGTTGTGTAAATTCTAATTTTAGTTATGTCGATGAACTTGTTTTGTTTTTGAACAACTTGGTATGGTGTTATTTATAAATTGTTGCTATGACTCTCTTGCCAGTTACATCTCGTGTTTCCGCTTTAGCGGCGTGTGACAGATTTGGTATCAGAGCTTCAGTTATAGAGAACGCTGGTTTTCTTTAAAAACCATCGACTATAACCAAAGTTTTTCCAAATATTTTCAAGAAATTTGAAATTATACGATTTTAAAGCGGGTCATATTGTTACATGTCGCTTAAGCAGAGCCTGATCACCTGTGCTTAATTTATATGTAATGAGAAAAACTTAATGGATCTGAACTGAGGTATGCTCCAGCAAAAGAAATTGTTATAAAAAGCATTAGTTATGTTGCATTTTGATGAATATCCATTGCCTAGGCAGGACCAGAGGCGAAGGGTAGTAAATCTTTTGAATAGGCTGCTTAGCGTTTTTCTAAGTATGATAATTGAGCAAGAGGCTCTGGTCTTTGCAACCAGAAGCTCTGGTAAGTGCCAAAGAAGAACCAGAGGATCAATGGATGGATTGCTTAGTATTTTCTAAGTGTAGA
>NW_020201800.1:35595-36202 GCF_001531365.2 Cynara cardunculus var. scolymus
GCTCTGGTAAGTGCCAAAGAAGAACCAGAGGATCGATGGACGGATGGCTTAGTGTTCTAAGTGTAGGAATTGAAACAGAGGCTCTGGTCTCGCAACCATAAGCTCTGGTCAAGGTTAGCAGAAGAACCAGAGGACCAATGGATGGATTACTTGGAATTTTTCTAAGTATAGATGTTGCAACAGAGGCTCTGGTCTCATGACTAGAAGCTCTGGTAAGCACACTATTAGGAACCAGAGGCTCTGGCCTTAGTACTGTATTAAATGATTCGAAATTGAATAGTTCTGTAATAAGATATTCAGTTGATGAATTATTTGATATTAGAAATAGTAAAAACAGTTGTTCTCCGAGTAGAGTGAATGAATTTCTTAACTCTTTTACTTCTTTAGACCATACCAATTCATGCATTCTATAATATCTTCTATATCTAAAAGTTTGATGTCAAAAGAACGTTGGTTCGGTACATACAGCATACCACCAATGAAATCTCTGTTTAAAGGTCCTAAACTAAAATGGGTACCAAAACCCAATTGATTCAATTTTGCARGTTAACCGGCATGTGTCGTTCTTAGACTCCGGATGTTCTAAGCACATGACTGGTAGAAAAGA
>NW_020201800.1:41938-43806 GCF_001531365.2 Cynara cardunculus var. scolymus
GGTGTATTTACAACAATTTTGGAGCACTTTGACCTTAGAAAAACACGGGGATGCTATCTACTTTCAAGGCGAAGTTGACGAATTTGTCAGTCGTCTGACAYTGAAGCGTCTTAGAAGAATACTTCGTCTGCCCGGACCAGGATCTATTGGCTTTGAAGATTTTATATCAGACGAACAATTGTGTCTAGATATCAAGCGCCTAGGATACTCTGCTGTTCTAAACAACCCAACTCAGTTCAAATGACGTTTCCTGCCTTCAATCTGGCACTTACTGTTCTCTATCTTGAATAGATGCCTGACGTCAAAGACAGCGGGCATAGACACATGTAGTAGCTTATTTCTGAAATTCTTTCATGGTATCGTCTTTTCAAGAAATTATGACTTTGCTTTGGTCATATGGAATGAGTTAGTAGAGCTAGTCAATGCCAAAAGATTCTCGTCAAAAGCTTGGAAATTTGTGCCATTCCAGAGATTTCTACAATTATTCATTAAGGCCATGATGAATGCCATTGAGGATATTCCGGCCAGATCTAATTCTGAAAAAGGGCCAACATTCACAATGACCAGAATCAGACAGCATACTGAAGTGGAAGATCTGGATTCAATAATGCCAGTACCAGAAGAATTAATTGCCCTAGCTGATCAGACTGCTAAGAGCGTAATAGACTATAGGAGAGTGATAGATCCAATAGTTCAACCAGAACCGGGGTTACCTGAACAGAAGAGAGTGTTCAGGAACAGGGGTTACCTGAACAGGAAACTGAGCTGAGAGAAAAAGAATCTGAGAGGGGTGAACAGACGGGGGGAGCATCTGATCAGCAAAGCACTCCAATTGTCAGTACTTCCTCAACTTCAAGTTCGGAAGCTACTGAATCTGATTATAGGGCACATTCTGGTAATAGTAAAGATGATGATGATGATAATAACTGAGCAGATGATCATGATCAATCCAATCCTGCTCAAAATATTGCAGTTGGCACCATTGTTGATGACATTAACGACATTTTTCCTGAGTATTCTGCTCAGCAACCGTGTCCAAGCTTGCATTCTTTATCTTTCAACGTGGATGAATGTGATGATTATGATCGCATACTTCAAGACATATCGGATGATGAAGGAGATGAGGGAGTTAATGTTGAAAATGAAGAGAGGAAGAGAGAAAGTGAAGCAGAAAAATATGGAGAGGGTGAGAGTGGAGCAGAAAAAGAAGATCAAGCTCCTATCCAAACTGATATACTTAGCCGGGCAACCACATCTGCTACTGGCATTCATCCGTTGAATGTTAGTATTGAACAAGACATAGCTAGCCCAGCTATACATTTGCACACCCCTCTGATCCACTCAATTGGTTCTCAACAACCAATTGTTTCAATTTCACATGGGGATATAGCTCATACGCTAACTACTTCTCAATTGGAGAATGTAGTTATTGAAACAAATAGGCCGTTGCCCCAGCCAACGACTTCGATTTTGTGCACCTCGACTCTAGAGCCGATACACATAGGTACACATGAGTCAGAAGCATCTGTTGCTCCAAGTGCAGTTCTTAGTGAACTAGCTGGAACGACTAGAGTGGTGCCTTTTGATATTTCACAAGGACAAGTCGGAAGTCCTACCAATGCTAATATTATGCCAACATTGAACGTAGGCATAACAGTTTTTTCAACTGTTGTTACAACTGATATTCTAAGTGAATCAGGAGTTACTTTACCCGACTTTGTGCCAAGGGAATATCTGGATGGCGCCCTAAAGGATGTTCAACAAAATTTTGATGTTTAAATGGCTAGTCTCAAAAGAATTTTGAAGGGGAAGGAGGTTATAGAAGAAGAGCCACCGTCTGTGCCATCACCACCGCATGTTCCTGAACC
>NW_020201800.1:45616-49269 GCF_001531365.2 Cynara cardunculus var. scolymus
TCTCTCTACTTTTATGTTCATCTTGATTCTTGAAGATCATATCATATTTGTATGATTTCTGGACTTCACACTTATGTAATGCCAAATATATTAAAAATTCTTTTAAAATAAACAAAATCGATATTATAAATTTAAAATTTAAAAATATAAAGTTTTAATTGTATATGCAAATAATTTTATTTTTCTTACAAAAATTTGGAATTTTGACTTAATAATGAATAATTTTTCTGGTATTGATAAAATATATTTAAAAGTTATACTTATTTGGGCTGAGTTTGTATAAGAAAAATAAAAGAAAAATATGGTGGTTGGGCCTTGTATGGGCCGGCCCCTCTACCATCATATAAAAACCCCAACTCTTCTAAAAATCATTCGTTTCACCATCACATTTCCTTTTTTACTCTCTCTCTCTCTCTGTCTAAACCTTTCATCTTCCTCCAGCCGAACCCATTTATCAAAATCTTCTTAGACTCCATAAATCTTGAAGAACATTCAAGTCTTCAAGAAAAAGCAAGCAAAAAGGCAATTGATTAGTTTTATTATCTATGTATCTTTTTCAATATTATTTCTCGTAACTTTCATATTTTTCCTTCTTTTCGAGCTCAAATATTCTGGAAAAATCTAAGATGGGAGATTATTCATCAAAGATATGAAAATGTTCTCGAAATGTTGAAAATCTATGATCTATAAACTTAGAACTCAAGAAAATGGGGTAAAATCACATTGCATGTAGTATTTAATCAATAAAATGATATTTTGAAACTAACAGGTTATTTCTAACAATCATGTCAACCGTATTCTTCAAAATCAACCCCAAACTATTTAACTTATCTTGAAATCTGTTTTGGATTAGTTGTTGTTACTGTTTCGGTTCCACTTAAAAATGTGAATTTTGGGTATTTAAAATGTTTAATATGAAATTTTAGAAGCAATAATGATGTTGTTAGACAAAGAAATTTAACAACAGTGACTGTTGTAGTTTTAAAAAGATTAGAAGTAAAATGATTTTTGAAAGGTTCCCTTGGCAATGATTGGTGAAACCAAGAGTCCAGGAACAGAGTTTGTATATCTGTCCAAATAACATTTTTTGTGCAAAAACCCTTTTTTTATTTTAAATATTGGATTATTTCTTTTTGGTAACAATGTTAACCCATATAGGTTTATTGGCATCACATAAGATATAATCTTAAGTTATCTATATCATGACCCGAAGGGTGATCTAACTATTGGAATTTCGGGTTATTAGGACTTTAGTGCGGACGTTGGTGCTCTAAGCTTCACCAAAATCCTGGATATTCTCCTTCAAACTTGTGAGTTTTCACGGCCCCATTTTTACTGCTTTAGTTATTTCTTTTAACTGGGGGAAAAAGCATGAAAGAATGCAAACTATGGTGTTTTAGTTATCAAACTAATGGACTAAGGAACGGCTTAGTCAAATGTTGTGAGAATCATGAAAGATTTGAACACTAATGCACTACTTATAAATGATAAATTGATGTGCTTGAGAGGATATTGCAAAAGTCCCCATCCGTACACGCTACTAGTTAACTCGGGCACGTCCCTGGGCCGTGGTAATTGTGGATAGCCGCTATTGTGTTGGCAGTCCCACCCAGAAAAGGGTGCACATTACCTAATTTTTTTTAAATAGTCTACTCATGTGTGCGAAAGGGCCACCGCTGAAGTAGTACTAATACAAACCATGGTACCTAAGTGAGTGAACGGGCCACTTATGGTAGTTCGTGAATTAATGGGACACATTGGTCAGGTAAGGCTCTGTAGCGTCTCAAGTTTTACAGCATCGATGAAAATTTACATTTATAATGAGCATGTTTTGTAATAGTTTGCAAGCTGTGTTTTATGCATGGTAAATATTTTGTGCATTTGAAAACCCGTGAACTCACCAACTCTTTGTAGTTGACGTCGTTTTATGTCTCATGTCTTTTTAGGAAATTAAGTAAGAATGGAAGTTTTTGGAAGCATCTTTCGTTATCATCTGTTCACAAGCTTTAGAAACTTCTCTGTAAATAAACTTTTCTTCGTGAACAGTAAACTTGATGATATTGTAAGGTTCTTTCTGGTTATTGTACTTAGTAGTGTTATCTATCGATTGGAGCTATGAAATGCTTACCTGTTACGCCTCGTGTTTCCGCTTTAGCGGGGTGTGACAGGGTTGCATTTGTATGTGTATTATGTAATATACCTCTTACTATTATATACTTTAAAACTACCAAGGTCTGGGATCTTTATTTTTTTTTTTGTGATTTAAAGGTTTAGGATCAGGGTTCATATTGGAAATCATAGTATGAATGTTATTGAAGAGGAAATAACAGGTTTGGCCTGAAACTTTGAATAAACCTTATTTAATTAGAAAGGTTTAAAACTGGCACTATAAACCTTACTGATAATTATGTTTTTACTTGTTCATGTATTTGTTACACATATGAGAAATTGTTTATACAAATTTTTCGTGATTTTCACCCTGCAATAACATAAAAAGGGGAAATCACTAGACCTTTCGGTCTAACCGTCGTTTTTTGATTTTAAATATGTATTGCAGGAGGTGCAGACGGTAAGGAAAAAGGGAAAATATGATAATTCCCTATGTGTATATCTGCATGAAGATTTGTTGATGATACGTATAGTTTTGGTAGATGAAACTTGATTAGTACAAGAATTGTATTTTTGGACCGTGTATTCAATACTGATAGATTCTTGTACTAAGGGACCTATGTGGTGTATATACATGTATTTCTTATGTATGAAATATATGTTACATGCAATGTATGGAATGGGGTGTTACACTTTTTCCCAATATTTGATAATGTTTTCTCCAATTATTCCTCGATGAAAGAGATGATGAAAACTTTGGCCTTGATCACCAGAGAATTTAGAAAGAGTGGTGAAAGGAAGGAGTACAAGAGTTTCAACAGAAGAAACTTCAAAGAGGGTGGTAGATCTGAGGCAAGCGAGAAGGAGTAGAAGCCATCACAGAAGGTAGAGGAGCAGAAGAAGGAAGAGTCGAAAGAAGGATGCTTTAGATGTGGCAAGCCAGGCCACTTTGCTGCAGATTGCTGGTCAAAAGAGCCAAAGGCTCCACAGAGGGGTCCTAGAGATGCAGCATTCTACAAAAAGAAGGCTGACTACTATCAACAGAAGTCTCAGCTAGCTCAATCGAGTGAGTTAGTAACTGATGAATCCTCTGATGAAGATTATCAGAAGGGTCTCCTCGCTTGGGAAGACTCGGACACAGAGGATGAGCACTTCTGTGGAATGGCAAAGAAAGACTCTGACTCCTCTGAAAGAAATGACCAAGAGGTTTCTACTTCTTATTCTTCTGAATCACTTGATCTATACACAGAAATCATTGATAATCTTGATTCATGTCATTTGGAGCATTTCAACCTAAAAGAAAAACTTTCTCTTTGTGAAAAATAAGTCATTTTTCTCACAGAGGAAAGAAACAGATTTTGCAAAATGTTCGAAGAAGCTCAAACAAATTTTATAAATTTGGAAAAATCTTCAAAAGAAAAGTTTGCCGAGATTCAAAAAGATTTGAAAGACAAGGTGGATGAGTTAAGGAAGTTGGAGCATGAGAAATGTAATGTTACTTCTGTCAAAGAATTCTTCCAAAAAGAAAGAGAATTTTTGCACCA
>NW_020201801.1:0-18950 GCF_001531365.2 Cynara cardunculus var. scolymus
AGAAAAAAAATTCAGAAAACAAAACCTTACCTCAGAGAAATTCCTAGGGCTTTGAAGAAGCTGTGTAGAAATCAAAACCTCCAAAGCCTGGTTATATGCAACGYTGAAGACTTCTTGGGAACCTCCCATTTGTGCAAGGTTTGCAGTCATTGAAGAAATCTAATGCTCACCTTACTATTTTCGATTTGGGGCAGGAAATTTCATGAAGAAGAAGCTGGAAAAGAAGAAAATAGAGAAAGGTTTTTCAACTTACCCAAAATGGTTTGGCGGGGATGGGATTGGAGCAGAGTATTCATGAGGAAGAAGGTAGAAAAGAAGAGAACATAAAAAGCATATTTGACCTTAACCAAAATAGAAGAAGCTCTGCATTTCTCTCTTAAAGTTCATGCATAAAAAGGTTGTACCATATGCTTTATGACTTGTTTTTAAGAGATTTTTGAATTTGGTGCATAAAACCATTGTACCATATGCTTAGTAACTTGTATTTAAGACAATGATCTAAATGGTTATATATGTAGTATAGATTATGCATATATCCCTATGCATAAAAATACACATACTCACATATTAAATTTACGTAAGCATGTATCCACATAAACAGTTAATTCACATAACAAATACCTAGGGTAATGATTAGAACCCACTTATCACATTATCCACTCCTTCAAAAAAAATTCGTCCCGAAATTCCTTTAATTAAAGAGCCTTGGATAATCTGCTCTCATTTTTTATTCAAGTTCCCACGTTGCTTTTGGTCCTTTGTGAAACTTCCACTGAACCTTAACCAGGCTTATCTCTTTGTTTCTCAACACTCTGATCTTTTGATCAATTATAGCTTCCGATGTTTCCAGAAAGTTCAGTTTACTGTCTAATTTAATCTCTGGCATCGGTATGGCTAGACTCGGATCGGCCAAACATTTCCGCATATTCGACACATGAAAAGTGTTATGAATCAGACTCAGCTGTTCTGGCAGCTCTAACTGATATGTTACTAGCCCAATTCGTTTACATATTCTGCACGGCCCCACATACCTTGGACTGAACTTTCCTTTCTTTCCAAATCTGATGATACCCTTCCACGACAAAACTTTTAACATCACAAAATCATCTATATTAAATTCAATCGACTTTCGACAATTATCAGCATAACTTTTCTGGCGATCTTGTGCTGTTTTGATTCTTACGTGGATCTGTTCAATATTTTTAGAAGTTTCTTGGACAATTTCTGGACCCGTTAGCTGTTTTTCACCCATCTCATTCCAACACAATGGCGTTCGGCATTTTCGTCCATACAACACTTCATACGGTGTTGCTTGGATGCTGGAATGGTAACTATTGTTATACGCAAACTCTATCAATGGCAAGTGATATTCCCACGATCCCCCAAAATCAATGATACAGCTTCTCAACATATCTTCGAGAGTCTGGATAGTTCTCTCACTTTGCCCATCTGTTTGCGGATGATATGATGTACTTAACCGAATTTCAGACCCCAGAGTTTTCTGCAAACTTTCCCAAAACTTTGAGATGAAACGACTATATCTATCAGAAATAATAGACAGTGGAACACCATGCCTAGTTATAACTTCTTTGATGTAAACGTGAGCCAGTTTCTCTGAAGAGAAATTTTCTTTTATAGGTAGAAAATGTGCTGACTTAGATAGGCGATCAACAATTACCCAGATCGCGTCATACCCTTTTGGAGTTCGAGGTAACTTCATGATGAAATCCATTGTAATATGATTCCATTTCCACACAGGGATCTCCAAAGATTGAAGACTTCCATACGGTTTCTGATGCTCGATTTTAACCTGTAGGCACGTTAAACACTGTTCCACATATTTAGCTATATTTTTCTTCAATCCGAGCCACCAATAAAAAGATTTTAGATCTCGATACATCTTATTGGTACCTGGAAGAATAGTGTATCGGGACTTATGGCTTTCATTTAAAATAACTTTCCGGATATCCCCAAAACTTGGTACCCAAATTCGCCCTTGAAAACACATTATTCCTTTGTCATTTGGTTCCAAGGTTGAAATCATCTTACCCAACCTTTCTGATTTGATAAGATCTTCTTTCACAGCTTCCTTCTAACATCTCAGAACTTCTTTATGAATATCAGGGACTAAACTTATTCTCATTGCCACAGTTTTAATAGTCCCGCTCCTTTCTTTTCTACTTAAAGCGTCAGCTACCACGTTGGCTTTTCCTAGGTGGTAAAGAATTTCACAATCATAATCATTAACCAGCTCAATCCACCGACGCTGTCGCATATTTAATTCTTTTTGGCTGAACAAATGTTGTAAACTTTTATAGTCAGTATAAATCTGATATTTTGTTCCCAGAAGATAGTGTCTCCAGATTTTCASAGCAAATACCACTGCAGCTAATTCCATGTCATGGGTTGGATACTGCTTCTCATGATCTTTCAATTGTCTTAATGCATAAGAAATCACCTTTCCTCTCTACATCAGAACACATCCTAACCCTAATTTTGAGGCATCGCTATAAACCACAATGTCTTCAGATCCATCTGGTAGAGTTAACACCAGCGCACTACAGAGGTGATCCTTTAATAGTTGGAAAGCTTCTTCTTGTTCTATTTTCCACTGAAACTTGACATTCTTTTGAGTCAATTTGGTTAATGGCACGGCTATTTTAGAAAAGTCTTGAATAAACTTACAGTAGTAACCTGCCAAACCCAAAAAGCTACGGACTTCAGACGGATTCTTTGGAGCTTCCCATTTTTCAACTGCTTCTATTTTTACTGGATCTACTTGTATTCCGGCTTCTGAGATAACGTGACCCAAGAATTGAACTTTTCTTAACCAGAACCCACACTTGGACAATTTGGCATACAACTTTTCTTTCTTCAATAATTCCAGTATCAAACAAAGATGTTGAGCATGTTCTTCTTTGGTTTTAGAGTATATTAGAATATCATCGATAAATACAATGACGAATTTATCAAGGTATTCTTTACATACTCTATTTATTAAATCCATAAAAGYTGCGGGCACATTAGTTAAGCCGAATAGCATAACTAGAAATTCATGATGCCCATATCTGGTTCGAAAAGCTGTTGTAGCAACGTCTTCCTCTCTCATTTTAAGTTGATGATACCCTGACCTCAAATTGATTTTGAAGAAATAACTTGCTCCTACCAGTTGATCAAACAAGTCATCAATCCTTGGTTAAGGATACTTGTTCTTGATGGTCAATTTATTCAATTCTAGATAGTCTATACACGTTCACATAGATCCATTTTTCTTTTTGACAAACAAGACCGGAGCACCCCAAGGTGAAGTGCTGGGCCTAATAAATCCCTTATCAGATAAATCTTTCAACTGTGCAAACAGTTCTTTCAATTCAGATGGAGCTAAATGGTACGACACCTTTGCTACTCGTGCAGCTCCTGGTATAAGATCGATTCGGAATTCAATAATTTTATCTGGCGGTAATCTAGATAAATCCTCAGGAAAAACTTCCGGGTATTCATTAATGATTGGAATCAATTTATGTTTCCCTTTTTCTTTCTTTGCATCAATAACATATGCTAAACACCCATGACATCCCTTCCGAATAGATCTTTGGGCTTTCAACAAAGATAATAAACTAGTATGATGATCCTGACGATCACCATAAATAATAATTGTTCCTTGATCTGGCAGAGTAATTCTAATCATCTTTTTATTACAAACAATACTGGCCTGATACTCTGCTAACCAATCCATACCCACCACTACATCAAACTCTTTCATTAGCATAGGAAATAGTCGAATCGGTAACTCACACCCCTCAATAATAATATTACAATTATTGAATACGTTAGTAACAGATTATTGACTATTAGCAGTGTCAACTACTAATTTGTCATCAAGTAGCACAGAATTCAGACATGCAGACTGAGCAAATGATGGTGATACAAATGAAAAATTTGCACCAGAATCAAATAACACCTTAGCACGTATAGAATTCAGAAGAAAAGTACATGTTACTACATTTGGGGTTGTTTCTGCCTCATTCTTTGTCATTTAGAACGATCTACCCCTGGCTCCACTCTGGCCTCCCCTTGGTGCGCTAGGCCTTCCACGGTTACTGGGAGTATTTCCTCCCATTGTCAGACGAGGAGCTCTCAATTGTGGACAATTTGGTCGAATGTGGTCAGGTGAATTGCACTGAAAACATCTTTTGGGTGTAGTACAGTCCCTTGACAAATGCCATGTCTCTCCACAACGATAACATCTCTTTGGTTCAGAGGGACAACTTCCCTGGTGTATCTGTTGACACTGCGGGCAGGTTTTAATAGAAGGTAACTGAGAAACACGATTATCTGATTTAATAAATTTGGGTCTTCGAAAACTAACTGAAGAACCTTCCCACTTTCTTTTCTCAACAAATTTCTCTTCACCCTGCCGATTCTTATTTCTTTCAGTAACTTCAGCAGCATTAACGGCTAAAGAGAAAGTTTCAGGGTTCATAGAAATCACGAACTCTCAAATAGAAGGTTTCAGACCCCAAATATATCTTTCTACTTTTCGGGATTCTAAAGATACATAATGCTCAGCAAATCGGGAAAACTTAGTAAATTTCTCGATATAATCCCGCACAGATCTGTTCCCTTGCTCTAGCTTAAGAAAATCTTCCTCCTTTTGTCTTACTGCTGTCGTAGGACATAATTGTGTTTTAAATTTACTCACAAATTCTTCCCATGACATTGTTTGCAGTATATTCGGTTGTGCCGAGGACTCCACATCCCACCAATATAAGGCATTAGATTTGAGCATGGATACTGCAAATCTAACCTTATCTTCTTCAGAATACCTACTAGTGTTAAATACCGTTTCAATCTCTTTTATCCAACACATTGCTCTAACTGGATCTCTCTCTCCTGAAAAGGTTGGAGGTTTACATGTTAGAAAATTCTTTATATATCCTCCCCGATTATTGCTGCCTGCTGATGGAGCTGGAGGATTAATTCCAACTCGCTCAGTTTCTATTCTAGCTAGCAGTCCCATAATAGATATTAGAGTTTCCCTCAGTTTTCCTATTTCTTCTGCTAGATCATTTCTAGTTATAAACCATGATTGTTGCCTCTGTTCCTGTTGAGCATTCCCAGAAATAGATTCCCTTTGATCAGGGCGAATCTCAGCCTGACTCCTCTTAGGAATCTGACTCCTCCCTTAACCCCTACCCTTACCCTTTCCACGACCTCTACTCCTTGAAGCATAGGTTGATGGATTAGCGGGAGATTCATCCCTTTCTTCAGATACAGGGCGGGCAGTTCTCTCTGACCTTCGCGATCGAGTAGACATCCGTAGATATTTTAGTATTAAATATCACGTATTCACATTCCTAAATATAATATGGTGTCCGAGTTTAGGTATGTACCTGTAAATTCATAATTAGATTGGCCATTTGTAATTCGAATTCACCTTACATACTGTTCTCTTTAACCCATTATATTTTATTCCCAGTAATACTAATAACGTCCGGGACTCTTAACATGCAAATGACAGTTTAAGTCTAGGTATAATGCTTTGAATACCTAAATCTCTTAAACTAAGGCTCTGATACCACTTCTGTAACAACCCCAAACACCACATTTGCATATATTACATATTTCATTACATAGAAATATAGTTTACATCATAAGGTCCCACTAGTACAAGGATTACTATATGTACAAAGTCTACATATAAAAATTTCCAAAATAAATCATGTACTATTACATGTAATGCAACATGTATTTTCAAAAGAAGACAACAGATTAGGAAAAATAATCCCATTTTCCCTTTCCCATTAATATCCCCGGACCCCGCTACACATGCACTGCATAATTTAAAACAGAAAATGAAAGTTAGACCAGATGGGTCTAGTGAGTAAATCCCTTCCTTGCAAATGCCGGGTGATGAACACCAAAATATGATAATGTAATTTCGCTTAGAAATATTCTGCAGTACAAACAAATGATGCAGTTCACAATATCATGCAAAATAGAGTATACCCAAGAACCTCAGTTCTATAAAATATCTCTGATTAGAGATCCAACGTTCTTAATATGAAACAAATATTGTAACCAAAACTTCTTGAATCAATAGACCACTTCTTTATAAATATTAACATAAAAGATTTAAGGTAATACTTGCCTGATATGACAAACTATTTCCCTCTTCTCAATAACATCTAAATTATTATTTTTAAATAGAAATAATATTTTTAATTCATCAGGTCACAAAGAAATGATGACTCAAAGTTATTAAATCCAATTAGTAATAATAATAAGAGTCATAATATTATCCACATATGACAATGCCACCCTTATTCCAAGTACACCTCTCCTTGATATGCCACCCTTATTCCTCCATCAAAACAGTGCTACTTACCTGAACAAACATAAGTCACCACGTCTGAAAGTACCCATTCCCAGTTCCAAACCAGAACAGACAAAAGTCACCACGTCTGGGGGAACTATTACTTAAAACAAGTTTCATACCAAAACAAACTTATGTCACCACGCTTGCTAGAAACAATTTACAAAATCCACTTCCATACCAAAACAGACTTACGTCACCACGCTTGGTAGGAAGGTTTCCCAAAAATATAGTTTCATACCAAAACAGACTTATGTCACCACGCTTGGTAGAAACATTTTCCAAAAATCCCGTTCCAAACCAAAACAGACTTACGTCACCACGCTTGGTAGGAATATATCTTTTTATTTAAAAAGATATAAAATACCCATTTTATAATCCATAATTAAACCCAATAATAGACATTTTAAACCATATAAAAAGTCTAAAATATAAAACTCATGAAAAGTTTCCTAATAAGAAGTTATCCGGATATAAAGTCCAGGCAACACTTGTCCCTTTTGTCCGATTTACTAATACGGACAACTCATCGCCCAAGGCTTGTCCGATTTAACACTTAGAATAAATTCCAACACCTTTGTCCGGATAACATGTCTGGACAATACATCGTTCAAAGCTTAACCGGTTTAAAACTAAACCGCTTAACGCTTGATCGGTTAAGGGCTTAATCGCCCAACCCTTGTCCGATTTAAGAAATATCTGGACAAGCTTTGTTCGATTTAAACCTAATTCGGTCATCCTTTGTCCGGATAAAACCCTTAAACAAATACATGATTTCTTTCCAATAATAATCAACACTCAAATAAAACCATTATCAAACAGGCCCTTACCCACATGCATGCATGTACACATAATATTTCTTACATACGTACACATATAAACTTATGCATACACCTCATGCATACATACTCCACATATATATTTTATACACATATATATGTATATATATATATAAATCTACATATTATGCATATATCCCTATGCATAAAAATACACATACTCACATATTAAATTTACGTAAGCTTGTATCCACATAAACAGTTAATTCACATAATAAATACCTAGGGTAATGATCAGAACCCGGTTATCACATTTTGAGTAAATATATCTATTCTCTATCAGGTATGATTACTCTTCTCTCTTCTAAAACTTAAAACCTTCACTGAAGCTTTTTCTTCTTTAGTGACAATTGTTTTAAAAGGTGGTCTCAGTGATGTTCTTGTCACTAACCAAATTTCTAAGTATATCTTTATACTTCTCTTAAAATTCAAAACGATCACTAAATCTCTTCTTATCCATGATTAAAATGTTTTTTAAATGCCAGTTTCAGTGACTCTTAAATCACTGAATCTGATGTCTTAAAACCCTCACTGAATCTTTCTTTTCAGTGATAAAATGTTTTAAACGGTCTTATCAGTGTTCTATTAAACGTTGTATGACTCTTCGTTTCTTAAAAACAATTTGTTTTTAAAAGAAAATAGTAAAGAATAGTCTTTATGACGCATTCTCTATTTAATATGTACGACGCTTTGAGATGCGCAAAAGGTTATGTCATTACGCTACCTCATTTAATGCCATCCAATCATTGATGAGAACGTGATATCTTTTTCATCATGACCACTTTCCCGAACCGTCGTCTTTTTCTCTCTCATATTATATCTCTCTCCTCCTACCTATAAATATGAGACTTATTCTCCACTTTTCTCTTTACGCTTACAAAATTCTTAGACGAAACTCTGCAAGAATTCTCCGAAAGCAAGAACACTCAAAAACTTCTACGCTCTTTCGACCTCTTCTCTCATACATCTAAGGTCGATATCCTCTTCTTATTTCTGCTTTAAGAAATATGTTTAATCTGTTTTAAGAACTTTTTTCTCTTAATACATTAAACAATAAAGATTATTCAATCAACTCCTACTTGGTTATAATCTTGTTTCTTTATACACATTCCACTTGATAAACCCTAATCCTTTATGGTTTTTCAAAAGAAGTTTTTACCTGTTCAAAAACTTTTTCTATTTTCGTTTCCAAGAACTCTTGTTTTATTTCTAACAACCTGTTTGCTCTACTTCTTATTGATACAAACAGATGGCAGCCAAGAACGTCAACTTCTCCATTGACGAGATCTCCATCAAGGCCAACAACCACATTGCCTTGTTGGAGATACCATCCTCCAAGGCGTATTACCAATAAGTAGTTGACTTCCTCAAACAGTCGTCCTTGGGCTACGCTCTCAACCATGAGCCCATCATGGTGAAAGAACTCCTTCACCAGTTCTAACTCACTTTTGAAGTTGTCGAAGTCAAAGTTAAGCCTGGACGCCAGGCGAAGCAGATCAACTTCACTTTCAATCGCATGGAAGTGAACTTTGGTGTTTCCACACTTCGGTCGACTCTCCGTCTTCCCAAGCGCCCCTTCGACAGCGAACCATCTACCGTCGAGATCATCGAGCTTCTCGAGGCCATTGGCTACCAATGGGCAATGAAGAAGGACTTCAACACCCCTCTGAAGTCCTTAACGAAGATTGAGAAAACAGGATGTCAGCCATCTGGCAATACCTGTTTTCTCATTTCATCCAGTGCATGCGTGGAAAATCAAGAGATCAGGACCAGTCCTCTAGGATCGCCTTAACCATAGGAGTATACGCGATTTAGCTTTGCAATATAAATTATGTTGCTGTCATTTTCGATGACCTGGTGCTCAAGCTGAACAAGCGCCCGCAAGAAAAGGTGGTGCCTTACACCATGTTTTTTTCAATGGTGTTTGCCAAGATCTTTAAAGATCTTTACCCCAAAGAAGGAAACCTTTTGGTTTTCAAGCTTGGATCCAGGATTGTGGATCATAAGCTGAGGGACAGTGATGTGGCACTAACTTCTATTGTGTCCATCACTACCTCTTCTCCTCTGGTGGCCACAACAAGGGTGAACCCCCCGCGTCCAGCCAAGCCACCAAAACCCCTTCAAAACAACCCTCTCAACCAACTCTTGGTTCTCCTTAGAGAGCCAATAAGTCCAAAAAGGGGACAGGCACGTCTCTAGCTGGAGCCTCTCAAAAGGCTTAAATTATTGAAACTAGCATTATCCCCGAGGCGTCTTCTTCTCTCCCTCCCAACTCTTCAGTGATCTCCCCCATCACTGTCGTATCAGTTGTACCTACCCCAACCGCCTCAATGACCCAAATCACTGAAGGTGTGAATATCAGTGTCGGTACCACTAACCACCACGTCTCTTCTCGACCATTTTCTCTTCTCCTCCTTCTTTGGTCTATACACATGTCGATGATGTATCAGAGATCGTCCTTCCTGATACTGAGACACGCACCACTGGACCTGAGGTTGCTCCTCTCGATGCTCCTCAGCATACAGATGTCCATCCTCTCGAGGACATTTTTGCTCATGCTAGTGACAATCCTTTATATGTCATTGATGGCCCCTTAGGTATTCCAGCCTCCTACCCTTTCTTTTCTTCTGACCTTGAGCCTTAAGCTCACACTTCTTCTTTTACAAGTCCTTCTTCGATGCATCAGTCTGATGCTCAGGAAGTGGAAGAGGAAGAAAGAGAGAAAGATGATGGAGGAGATGAAGAGATCGATGATGACTATAATAGGGCATCAGACATCAAACTTCTTCTTCCAGGTGTTGATACCATCCTCTGCAGGATCAACGAAGTCCACCAAGAGATGCCCCGCCAGGGTGATCTTGATACGTACTTTCTTGCCATCCAGGCGGACATTCAAGAAGTTCAAAGTCATCTCCAGACTATCCAAGAAGCTGTTCAAGCCAACATCGATGCCATTGTTGTTCTTCACAGAAGGTCTGACGATGTTCAGGCTATCGCTGATCAGCAGACTGGCCTTCTTCAACAGATCCTAGATGTTGTCCGTCAACCAGCTCCAGTGATCCCACCTTATTTCTCTGCAAGTGATCGCGCCCAGCTCCATGAGACTCGTGAGGCAATGACAACTCTAGCCAGCACTTTGCAAAGGCTAGAGAAGATAATGGTTCCCCAGCGTCAGCGCTTGGACGAACTCTTTGGCCAATTCTCTCAAGTCTTAGCCAGAGAGGGGGAGATGAGGACCAACACTGGTGAATCATCCGATGCTGCTCCTGCTCCTTTTCAGGCTGTTGGTTCAGTATAAGCTTTAGTTGCAGTTGAAGCCAAGGCTCCTAGAGCTGAAGCGGTTGCTGCTCCTGTGATCACGACCACCAAAGCTGCTCCAACTGAGGTTAACGATGCCATCCCTAAAGATGATGCCCCTTCCCTCACTGCTGCTGGTGATGATGATGATGATGATGAAGATGATGATGATGATGATGAAGAAGACGGTGAACCTACCATACCAGACCCCGAAAGTGATCTAGATGGCGACGATGAAGATGACTTTACCATCAAGTACCAGAAGCCATCAACCGTCACCAAGGGAGTTGCTCTCAGGGATTCTGCATCCCAGGGGGAGAAAAGGCAAGGTGAATCTACTCCATTAGGGAACCAGGACCCCAAGTCGAAAGGCAAGGCGGTCGCTGAAGAAGGAAACTTGAAGGTATTGTTCAATATCCCTCAACAACCTTTGTTTTAGACTCTACTTCTCAGGTAGTGATTATTTCAAACTATCAAGTTCATATTCCCTCAACAACCTACGGTCGACTAGAGCGGGTACCTGATTAACTCGTCTCTTGTGCTCCTACCGACCAGCAGATGTCTCAGCTAAAGGAGTCACTCGATCAGACTAAAGTAAAAATTCGTCTTCGTACCTCTAGTGGTGCTGAGTTCGACTTCTTGTCTGAAGCTGAAAGACTCGAGGCATTAAGGGCTGAAGAAGAGCTAGAGTTTCAAAAGAAACAGACTGAAGACAGCATGAAGCTGGCGAAGTCACTAACTGAAAATGTCCTTCCTAAGAAGAAGTCCAAGAAAAAGGTGAGCGCTGTCCAAGCCCAGGCTAAACTTCTTTCTATTGTAGAAGCTGAGCATGAAAAGAACCTGAAGCTGGCGAAAAAGGACAAGCGATGGAGCAAAGCAAAGCTGAAAAAGAGAATCAGTCCCTGCCCGATTATCAACGTCAGCATCAGCGAACGTTCTAAAGATAGTGGAACGCTAGTCTCAATGCTCATCACCCGAGACAATCTTGATGTTGTTACCGAGTACCCTTCCTACCTTAGCTGTTATGGATACAGCGAATGAATGGAGATCAGACAAGCCATTTAGCGATCCAAGTCGAGACACAAGACACTTATCGAGGATACTATCAATGAGCTCATCAAAAGGATGTCCAGGTATGCCAAGGTCCCTGACAGGCCATCTCTGAAGAAAGGTGGGAAAAAGAAACTCAAGCTCTCTGATCCTAATGATGGACCATTCTTAAAGAACGAACATGAAACAAGGTTCTCCTTAGATGAAATCTTGAAGGGTCATTAGAGTATAGACATTTCTATGCTGAATCTTGACTTGCCAGATAAGGGTCCCTATACACCCAACTCTGTGCATTTTAAACCTGAGTTAGGAGTTATATTCCTTGACTATGAAGGTGAAGTCAGACTTCAAAGAATGTCAGAGCTACATCTATGTCCAATGGGTCATCTGGTTTACCTCTTGCTCTGGATAGATGATAGCATGCCTGAAAAAGTCGTAGATCTGAAGATACGAAGGGAATTCCTACATCGATGAAACCTTGGTTAAGATGTACCTGGTTACATAGATCTAAGTGTTCTAGAATAGTTTCTCTTTGTAACAACAATACACTTTTCCTTGTAACTTCTTGTACTATGTCTACTTTCTGTGACTATACTTATACTCTGTAAGCACTAGACATGTGCTGTAATACTTGTAATATTTGCAATGTTTAATAAAATGAGTATTCCATGTACTTCACTGTAAAAGATCCCTGAAAAAAGTAATAGGGACACAAGTTTATGAGTTCCAGTGTTACTTTTCACATTCACTGACAATCTATAAGTCAGTTAATAAGCTTTCAGCTTTAGTTTCCATACTTGTAAATTTTCTTAGATATAACTTAAGGAAAATCTCAAGCTGAGAGTGACTAACTGAAAAAGATCCCAAAATAGTAAAAAGGGACATGTACTTTATATGTAACTTTTCCTTACTATTATTTGATGAGACAACCTTCTTTATGTTGTCTTGTTATCATCAAATAGGGGGAGATTGTTGATCTTCTCTCTCAGTGATTTGATGATAATCCCTTTTCACTTATACGTTGTATTTATTTTTCTGTCTTTTCAGTTCCAGCAATCTTCACTGAGCTTGTTCAGTGATCGCTGAAGAACTTGTTTTGTAAAATCTATCAGAAACAGAGATACTTTAAGAAGACAACACTCACACCAAAGAACCTTCAGCAAACGTCGAAGACTGAAACTAAACATTAGAGACTGGCGAGTACGTGATCTGAAGCGGTACTCAATGATTACAAGCCTGTCTATATATGTGTGAAGACTGCTCACGCTTCAGTGAATGATGAAGAGACCTTCAAGTCATTCCAGCATTTAGCGATCAAAGGAAACTTGCTTAGCACGATTGTTGTTATCTTGTGCTTATGCACACAAAGGACAAACCCATACCCTTAAGTTGGTACGATACGGAGCCGACAAGTCGACTCTATTGTCCACCAACTTTAGGTAAGGATGTCTGCTCATGAATAGTGTTTTTTGTACTATTCACTGTAGCAAAGGACAAGCCTTCCTCTTAAGATTTGACACGCACTCTAACCCTACCATATTGCATAAAATGAACATTTAATGCACTGGGTATAAATAGAAGTGTTTCTTGTCCATGCAAAGTGCGCGCAACTCACTCTCTAACCCTAATTCTTACTTCAAGCATCTTCTAGCTTAAGTAAAGAATTTTCTCTACAACATTTCTTTTATTGTATTTGCTAAGATTTAGTATGTAACTAAAGATTGTTTAGATAGATTTTTATCACCTTATCTTTCCGCAAACATTCTTGAAAAATCTGTATTGATCTTCTTTATCAATATATATTTTAAAATTGAAAATATTGTGTTTGTATTCATCCCCCCCTTCTACAAACTGTTTTACTAATCTTGTAAATCCTCAAGGGACCAACAGAACCAAATTCAACTTATGAACCTGTTTATAATCTTATACAAAGATTGGTCTGTGAATATAACAGATATATTCAGTACAACGAATGTACTTCAAATATGAGACATTTTAATGTTCATCTCACCAGGACATCCATTCAATTATTGATATCTTTTAAAAATAACAAATATTTTGCAAATTTGTGCAATGAGAAATGATAAAAGCAACTAATGCTTCAAATTAGGCTCAAAATGATAAACATTGTGGATTACACAAATTTATCAGACTCAATTTGTGATAAAAAAAGACTTGAAGGGGGGGGACATATATCCTTCTTTTTCAATATCAAGTATCTCCAAATGAGAAACTAATAGATTATGAGCTGCATGCCCCAAGTGTTATTGAAACATTTATCTTTTGAGAGACAAATGAGTAGCTGGTGGGGTTGTGACAAGAGTTGGCCTAGGCTTTGCCTTTTTCAATATTAGTTTCCAAAAAATTGAGAACTAATAGATTTTGTGGTTTGCCTGAATTATAGAAGATAGAACAAGATTCTTTTAATCTTTTAATCCTGACACAACTCTCATCAATTCTTTTAGCTCACAACAACTACCCCTCTCATTTTCGTTTTAAGCTTTGCACACAAACCCATTTTTCATTTAAGCTCATTCGGATATGGTTGTCATATTGGGTAGGGCTGTCAGTTCTGACAGTCCATAGAGTTTTTCATTGAAGCTCTCAATGCTTCCAGAACTTCTGGTCTTCACGACCAGAGCATCTAGTTTCACTAACGAAAACTTAGAATATAATTCGACATTTAAGACCAAAGCCCCTCTCGTCTCTCTTCCAGAGCTTCTGGTCTTCACGACCAGAGCCGCTGGTTTCACACCACACTTAGAATATAATTCGACATTTAGGACCATAGCCCCTCTAGTCTCTCTTCCAGAGCTTCTGGTCTTCACGACCAGAGCCTCTAGTTGAACTAACCAGACTTAGAAAATATTTCAAAACCTTTTCAAGACCTAAGACCAGAGCCTCTCTGGTCTCTCTTCCAGAGCTTCTGGTCTTCACGACCAGAGCCTCTGGTTTCAAACCATACTTAAAATATATTTCAACACAGGACCAGAGCCCCTCTGGTCTCTCTTCCAGAGCTTCTGGTCTTCATGACCAAAGCCACTGGTTGTACTAACCAAAACTTCACTCATATAAGTGATCTTTAGATAAACTCTCAATCAATAAGATAGCATTTTTCATAAAACAAACAATTATAAAAAGTTCATGTTCGACCAGAGCCTCTGGTTGAACTAACTAGAGCCTCTGGTTGAACTAACCAGAGCTTCTTGTTTAAAAGACATGACCAACCAGAGCCCCTCTGGTTCTGTTAGGACTGAAAATCAGTATTAAATTGTATTCGTCTTGAAAGTTAAATATTGTCTATAATTGTAAAAGTCATCGTGTTTGACTTTTATTAGGCAGGTTTGACTTTRACWATTGTTTAGTAGTTTGACCATATAAATAGGAGTGTCCTTTGTAATTGTAAGAAAGAGAGCTTATTGTAATATTCAAGATACGTAATAGAGGTTTGACTAATAAATCTTGTGTTGACCTTTTCTCTCAATATTCATATATGTGTTCTTGATGTTCTTACAAGTAATATCTTAGATCTGCCATRAWWATGGAGCTTTGCATGAAGATTGATCACTGAAGTGGGACACACAATTGGTATCAAAGCAAGTTATGCAAGAAATCAGGAAAGGAAATCAGATTATTTGAAGATTTTATTTTCTGAATTTTTTTTGTTATTCCTGTTCTTCATTTTTTTAAATTTTGATCCGATTTTTTCTTAAAATCTCGTGTTTTTGTGTTTAAATCGTGATCAAACTGCTCGAAATTGCATTCTGAATCTTTGTTAAACTCAAAGTTTTGTAATTTGGTCATTGATTTTCAAGATTTAATCGTTTTAATTTTTTTTAAAGTTTTCGTGTTCTTAATTTTTTTTTAAAAACCAGTGTTTTTGATCCATTTTTTAAAAGTTTTTTCTATTTTTGTTTTTTTGATATTTTTTGATCTGTTTTTAATTTTGATTTTTCTTATTTTTTTGTTAAACCGTCCAAATTTTTGGCCCAACAATTAAGGGCCATCCGGGTTAGTCTGGTCCAACAGGAATAAAACGATCAAAACTCAGCTTCCTTGTTCATCTTGTTTCTAAATCGAAGGATTCGTACAAAGCTTAAGTGGATAAGGAGGAGCTAAATCGTAGATTCTTTGAGCGGATATGCAACCGGATTCTTAAATCGCTCAGGTAAGTTTCCATCTCAGCATCTTTGAGCGGTTTATACCTAAACCGATCACCTCTTGACCGGTGTTCCATCTTCCAGTGGATTGTAAATCACTTGCTGTTTAAACTGAGTGGTTTAGCTTGCTGTCATAACACAAGGATTGCAGTGAGCTGTTTACAGACTGCTTGTTGAGTGGCTTAAGGCATCTTGATTGATTGAGTTGTTTTGTGTTATTTAAATCACTCCTTGAGATGATTAAACTTTGAGTGAGTTAAGTATAGCTGTGAGTGGTGTCCAGCTAGATTAAGAAACTTTGTTGAGCTATCTAGAGCAGGATAGGTGGCTGGTTCTTAACAGTTTAGACTGTTTGATAATCTGTTTGGTAATCGAGTTTTGACAGCATGCATGTTTGATTGCATTGAGCATTTTAAAATTTTCAATAACTGTTTTAATATACTGTGAACAGATTTATCTGGATTTTCATTTTCTTATCCGGATTTCTTCATCGGACATCATCTGTATACACAACATACACAGTCTTCTCTTAGCTTGTATCACTGCAGACTTCTCTTGACTGTATTACAGGCTTGAACTTAAGCAGACTGTATAATCCAATTACCAATCTGTCCGTATTGACTGAATTCTGTTGTGGTCATCTTGGTTGTTAATTGAACCTTCTGTGTTTGTTCTTTATTTCACAAACCCTACACAGATTTGTAGCTTGGTATAAGAAGGTGTCTGTTGTTCTTCAAACATGCTTACTGTTATATCATACTAATGCCCAGACTCTATTCATCAATTTCTGTTTATACAGCAGGTTTTGTAAACTGTCTTGGTTGAATTTTCTTGCTGTTTCTTTAAGATTTTGAGGACTGAAACAGCAGCAGCTACATAGACTGCTAGCTTTGAGCAGACTTGAGTTTTGAAGATTGTTGTTATATCATACCCATCTGCAGCTACACAGGTTCTATTAAGCTAAATCACTTGCTGTTTCGATTGAGTTTGAGCATTAGTGCAGAAACAATTTATGCAAACTCAGAAAAGAACCAATGATGATGTCTTTATGTGAAACACAGATTGTTGAATGATTTGAGCAGGATTGACATTGAGCTTCTTGCTGTTAGGTTGTGTTTGTGAATTTGAGGACCGGAACAACAGTGAACTGTTCTGAAGCAGTTTTGAAGCGGTGTGTTGAAGTGCTTTGTGCATTTTAAACAATTGGTTTAAATTTGGTTTGAATTTGGTCTCTATCTATTCTATATCACTTGACATTGCTCAAATAGTGATCTGATTTTCATTAAAACGTTTGATTTCTTCCAGATTTAAAACAGTCTCAACTGCAGGTTTCTTTCCCTATAACAGATTTAAAACATATTTCTATATATTGCTCAGATTTTGATACAACAGCTGTGCAGGTTTAAAAGCATCAGAACACAGTTCTGCTAGAAATGTAGAAGAGATTTCAGTCCAGAAAATTGTTGTGTAGATTCAAAGACTGAAACTCAGACTGTTTGCTTCAAAATTAGAATCTCGAGCCTCTTGCAGCACAAGTGAATTAATGAACTGGATAGCTCTGTCAAAGTGATCAAACAAATAGCAGTTACCTGGTTGTTTTTGTTTTTGTACTGTTTATGTACTGGTCTTGTAATTCAATCACAGGGATTTGTTGATTTACTGTTTTTAATACTAGTTGATTGCTGTAAAGTACTGTAAACAGCTAAGAATAGTGTTTTAGACAGCATTGATTCTGGTTTTTGAGGTTTATTTGTGACTTGTCTGATTTAACAGCTGAGAATAGTGATTTAGGCTGTTTGTTGAGCAAAGGGTGCATGACTGTTTAAGGACTGTTTTTTAGAGTGCAGTTTTGAAGCAGGAAGGAGTCTTAACTTTCACATTGAGCAGACCCGACTGTATTCAAACAATCTTGATTTGTCTTGGATAGCTAGCTTTGAGGGACACACTGGAACATAAGTTTGCTGGTTGTGACTTGGTTGTGTGACTTGGGCTAGAATCAGAATTTGGTCTTGGACAATTGTTTTGGACTTGGACAGTTTTAAATTTAGGTTTCTAATTGTTCGTGTTTTTTAGTTTTGGTCAAGATTTTATTTTTGGATCATTGTATATCTATTTTGTGTGTGTTTTAACTGTTTGAGAAATTTTTTGAACTGTTCTGTCGCGTAAATTGTTTTTCATCAGTTTAAACTGTCTTTGACTGTTTTTAACAGTTTTTAACTGTGTTCAACGGTTTTGATTGTTTTTACTGATATTTGACAGTTTTTCGTTGATTTTCTTTATTCTCATCAGTTTTAGTGTGTTTGTATTTTTGAGCTTAATTGTTTCTGATTTTTTTAATTGATTTCACTGCATAGATCATTTAACTGACAAATTTTTTTTAAATGACAGATATCATAAAGGAGTTGAGAGAGAAGATTTTTGAGCTAAAAAAGAGTATTGTGAATTATAAAATTCAGAATTATGCTCATGAGAAATGTATTAAAAGTTTAAATCAGGAGCATAAAGAAAAGTTAGAAAGAGTTGAGAATGAATCCAAGTCTCAGATTAATAAACTTAAAAAAATCCTTGGATGATGTCAGAATAGAATGTGAAAAAGAGATACAAACAAGGATTAAGACTAATAATGATTTGTTCATTAAACTCCAAAAAGTTCAAAAGGAACTAAATGCTGAGAGGAACTCTCCTGAGAGGAAAAATACAGAGACTGGGGACTTTACTGGATTTAGAGAAAATGATTTGAGTGAGTTAAAGAAATTACTGGATTTAGAGAAGAATAAATTTCTGACAGCAAAAAAGAATTTAAATTTGGAAATAGCAGAATTTGAGAAGGAGAAGAAGATGTTTATTGGAGTTGAAAGAAAGTTTGGAACTGAACTTGAATCTTATGAAAATAAGATTAACTCTCTCTAGCTGAACGCAAAGATGCTGTTAAAGCAAATCTCGGATTTTGAGCAGCTTATCATTTTGGAACGAGCCAATAATGATAAAGAAAAGAAAGACATCTCCGAAGACTGTCAGAGTCAACTACATAAATTGTCCGAAAGCTTTGATCTAAAGCAAAAGGCAATTTGCTCTTGAGAAAAGAAATACTTCAAAGAAGTATACAACAATTGCCAAAGAGCTTACTGAGAAAAGGAAGTGGCTTGACATCGCTTCGGAGAATGACAAGAGCAGCTCTGATGAAGAGAAACGAGAGTTGATAAATCAGAAGAAAAAGTTTGAAATGCT
>NW_020201801.1:19170-20158 GCF_001531365.2 Cynara cardunculus var. scolymus
ATGTCATTGGACCACCCAATTATTCTTCAAAGATTAAAAGCATTTGGGTTAATAAGTCTGAATCTGTTTTATCTCATACACCTGTTGTTACTAACAATCTTCCTTGCCTTGTGAAATCCACTAATGATCTGATCAATCTTAGCAAGAGAAGGATTATTTGCTCAACATGCAGAACCAATAATTTTGTCAATAACAAAAGGTTCAACTAGTGGTATGGAGATAACAGTTATCAGAATAACTGGAAAGGTAAGAACATGTATGATTATAATAACTGGCATGAATCATATCTTGTATATAATCATCCTGTTCATAGTGCTAAAAAGAAAATATCTTACAGAAATAAATGGTTTGGTAAATACAACATACCTCAACCAGATACTAACAAAATAGGACCCAAGTTCATTTGGGTACCAAAATCTACTTGATCTGATTTTGCAGGTGTGTCCATTTTGTGCTGATCAGAATATCATTTCAGTGATACACCAATGAAGGGGGAGTTGTAATTTATTCCAAACGAGGCTTCTGAACATTTCAGTTTAGAACCCGTRCTTTACCGAGTGTGGTTTCTAAACACTCAGTTTAGAAACCGTACTTAAAATGTTTCAATTTTTTTCTTATTCTTTTGAGCTTAACTTAAAATGTTTCAATTTTTTTTCTTATTCTTTTGAGCACACAAACCCTTTTTTTCTTGTTCTTACAGATCTTCATTCATTTCTCTCGCATACCGAATAATCGAATCATTGTCACTTCATTCTTTGTTAATTGTGCTTAAAGCTAAATTTTTTGATCAACTTTTATCTGATCATTGCGCTTTAAAGAAATAATATTTTTGATCAATCATTGTGATCAAATGTGTATAACTCTAAATTTTATGAGGGACTGAGTGCTTATCAGAAATACCTCTGTGGAATGTAAAAACCGATAGACCTACCCAAGGGGACAACCATATCTGAGTGAGCTTTAAATCAAAAAGGGTTTATGTGCTGAT